>NC_056748.1:193354850-193577350 GCF_019279795.1 Protopterus annectens | reverse complement strand
CAATAAAACACTTAAAATATAATGCAGAAGGCTCCCTAGTTCTAGACATTCTGTCTCACTGCTGCATTGAAACTAACTTTTATAGCACAACTATAAAACAAATTAATTTCAACTATTTTCTTGACGTTTTGCATGTTATCCCTCTATGTTCTAGTTCCCACTGTTAAACCATATACATTTAAACAGGTACAATAGTTTATATACCTTTCTTTTCTTTCCCAGTGGGGTACACTGTGGGCACATCCTTAAGCTCAGTACTTACACACACACACACACACACACACACCTGTATGAGCAGCTTCATTTACAGACAACATATAGTTTTAATATAGTGGAAACACAAGCAATTGCATCCTGCTGATATTTACAAATTACATATAACTATATACAAAATTCCAGATAACTGTGCTGGCAGTATCTCCTTCTCTCACACTTCTATATAAATCACATTATTATTCACAAATGACATACTTATTTACAAAATTCCAAATAGCTGGGTTGGCAGTATTTCCTTTTGTGACATTTCTTCCCACACAATTCAAGATTGTTTCTCAAGTGACTCTTGAGAAACACCACTTGAGAGGGTGAGTTTATCTAGGAATACACTACCCCATACCCTATCTTGATATTCCAGCTGCCTTGGTATTGCTGGCCCAGTACACTGCTGCAATGCCTTATCATATGCATGCAACCCTAGGCTCCACCATAGTAATTTGGAATTAGGCTGGCTGGCTCCCTATAGCCATAGATCCCCTCAGACTCCTCCTGCCTTGTACTGCAAATACTTAGCACCACAAACTCTCTATCATGGTAAGGTTTCATCATGTTAACATGGTACAGCACAAAGCATTTGCCACCTCTTCTGCCACAATGAAGGACAGGGCCACCACTCCAGGGTATCTGGTGGCAAAAGCTACTACCACTAGGATATACTTTTTCCTTGTGGAACTTGGGGTACTCAGAGGCCTGACATTATCCATAGCTACCCTCTGAAATGGCTCTTCAATCACAGACAAAGGCATCAAAGGAGCTTTCGCCTTGTCTCCTGCCTTGCCTACCTTTTGGAACTGCTCACCAGTCCTGCAGTACCCTGTTACATCTCTAGAAATTCATTGCCAATAAAAGTTCTGCATAATATGTCTCTTGGTATGCTTTATGCCCATATGGCCTTCAAAGGGAATATCATAGGCTATGGCTAGAAGAACCAGACAGTAGGCTCTGGGCACTACCAACTGCTGTATTCTCTCCCCTCTTGCCCTCTCTCAGGGGTCCACTCTCTATACATTAACCCTTTTTCCCAGTATACAGATTCCCCTTTTCCTTCAAAATTAGGTGCCTCCCCGGCTACCTCGTTCATGCCCTGTAATGTAGGGTTTGACAGCTGAGCCTGGCTCAACCTTCTCTTTGTAACCCTTCCCAGCTCCCCTTTCACAGGAAGTCTGGAATCCTCTGACAGTGGTGCCTCACTGTCAGCCTGGATAGTACTGCCCTTGCAGTCACTCCGTCCAAGGGAACATCAGTACTCACAAGCAGCTGTGGCTCCCCTTCAGTGTCACTTCTACAGGGTAACTCCCTTCCTGAAGTAACCATCTCACCAGTTCTGGCTGCAAGTGTGCGGTCTGTCTGGGTCCACCCCAGGCTACCAAACCCACATGCTTGTCTCCATGTTTGACTGCGTGACACTGCATGCACACGAGGTACTGCATTATCAAAATCATTCCCTATCAAAAACATTTGCAAGGATATCATCAAGCACACCTACTTGCTGGCTTCCTTTTCCACCCACTCAGTAAAGGTGAACCCTAGCCAAATGTATCTGGAATGGGGTCCCTCCTAAAGCTCTGACTGGAGTAGACTGCCCGAGCAAGTAGTGTTCCTCATTAACCATTGTGGGCTTCACAATGATTAGGTCAGAGGCTGTGTCTCTCTTAGCAATGTTCTCTTTTCCATCTACTAAGATAGTATGTAACCTCCTGTGGTAGCTTGCTACCCTTGTCTCCAGACAGCTTACGGCTTCCATTCTATCATTTACACTTACTGGCTCTCCCACCTTTTGTTCCCCCCTTGCCTCTGTGGACATCTATATGCTACATGCCCCCACTGGTTGCATTTAAAACATTTAACCCTTGGTCCTGGAAGTGTACCTGGACTAGTGGCTACCCCTGCTATTGGCTGACTCTGTTGGGGTGGTCTAGTCAGCCAGCTATGGGTTCCCTTGGACCCATAAGCAGCATTGGGATGCCCTGCTTGCTTGTTATAGGTCTCCCTTTTTCTCCAACTCATCTGCTGTTTTACATTCTCTATACACTAACCAGGCTCTTATGTCCTCAGGCAAAGTGCTAAGGGCTTTTTCCCTCACCAAAAAGTCTACCAGCCTTTTAAAAGTGATGACCTGACAACCACTCACCCACCTATGAAAATAAGTGCTTAGTTCAACAATATATTCATACACACTTTCATCTGCCTTGTGTCTATGCTCACAAAACTTTTTTCTATAAGCTTCAGGTGTTAACTTAAAGCATTCTAACAAACAATTTTTGACTGTATTATAATATAAGCAATAAGTACCAGACAATTTAAAAATAGCAGTTGCAGCTTTACCATGGAGTAAGGGGGTCAAGAACAGTACCCAGAGCCCTTAGTCAACATTATGCTTTTTACATAAGTTTTCAAACATATGAATGAAACTATCAAAATTATCCCCCTCTGTAAATTTTGGAAGGAATCAACTGACCTTTGTTGCTTCTGGAGTTAGGTTATTCCCTTCCTCACTACCTCCATGACCCTGGCAAAGAGTCAGCATCACCTTTTCATATTGCCTCTGCCTCTCATTCTCCTCAGCTTCCAGACATCACAGTATCTCCTTTTCCTCAGCCTCCAAATGTCTCAGTCTCTCTGCTGCTTCTATTTCCAAATGTTTGGTCTCCAGTTTAAGTCTCTAACTCCAGATGTTTTTTAAGTCCTCTGTGGAAAGTTTGAGGTGTCCATTTTCTGAGAGTTGTACAGCTCCAAGGTCAGCCTGGTTGTCCTCCTGATTAGTGGTCTGTAATGCAGCTGCGCCCAAAGCTGCAATAATTTCTGTGTTAGTCAGGTTAGCATGCACCAGTCCTTTAGTCTGGCACATCTCAGCCAACTGGCTCCTTGTCTGCTTGCCATACTCCTTTGTTGACATGCTTGCCTGCTCTCCCTGACTAACTAAGCTAACAACAACAACAAAAAAAAAAAAAACAATTGTGATATGAAAGTTTGAATGTTCACTGTGTGGCTGATTGAGAATAGAAACACCTTGACCACTATTTACATGCTACAGGAATTCAGTATCCACACTACTGAATCCTATTATTTGGATATCCCACCACTACAAGCCAATTCATATGTGATGTGGATATCCCACCACTGTACACCAATTAATGTGTGTCACCCCAGGACTGGCCCAGTAATAAAGGAGCCTCAATCCTCACCACTGGCAACAGTGGGGGGTGTACACAAAGGGAGGATGACAAGAACATGTAGAGTAATGTGCAATTTCCCTTAAGAGCACACAGAGACCACAGTCAGTCTATGGCTGGTTACTCCCTCTTTCTCCAGACTCCAATAATACTCCCCACTGGCACAACTATAGGTTGAAATCTCAGCTGAGTGGCCAAACAAAGACCCTCAATACCCTGTCTGTCCAACCAGTGCTTTGTGTCCCACACACACACACACACACACACACACACACCTGGGAAAGGCTGGCACATGTTTACTAGCTGTGCACCCTTCTGCCCAGACTGTAAGGTAGTTTCCAACACCACCAGCCACCACCTATCAGATACTTTAAGGCCCTTAGCAAAGGGTGTCCAATCTTACTGTGTAATGTTACTATTAATCCAAATGGTAGTTTGAACAAGAGCCAGGTTATTATAAATGCCCTGTACAACATCACCAAATAGATAGGCAAGTACTGTAAGAGATTAACTATGTCTCACAAATATCAGCCACAAAAATAGGTTTAAATATATTTAATAATAAATAATGAAAGAACAACGCAATACTAAATATTTATGTACAGTGATATCAGAGTTCAAAATCACAGGAAATATTTAAAACAACATTGCAGGATAGTCTCAAATAAATACAGAAAACATCTAAGCTATACTTCACTATATTCCTATATTCCTAATTGAATCTAAAAGAACTTACTGTACCCTCATTAACTTACTTACAGCAAGTCAAGATAGAGGTGGTGAGTGGATGTTTTCCCAGCTGATCCTGTCATGACAAAGACAAATACAAAATGCCCTTGCTCCCTCTCTCTCTCTCTCTCTCTCTCTCTCTCTATATATATATATATATATATATATATACACAGACACACACACACACACACACACATATATATATATATATAGATATAGATATGTGTATATATATATATATATATATATATATATATATATATATATATAGATATATATCTATCTCAGAGAGTTCTTAAATGAATATCTCCAACATTGCTGCTGGGATACTTGCAGCATATCACTTTTTGTCACCTGACTTCAGTTCCCAGGCTCACAAACAATCCCCACTGATGCAGCATCTAACATCTCCCTGTGAAAATACATAGCCTTCAGATGTTTTCAGCTGCTAGAAGACATAAAACAATAAAACACTTACAATATGCTACAGAAGGCTCCCTAGATCTAGATATCCTTTCTCCTTGCTACACTGAAATTAACTTTTGTAGCACAACTATAAAAAAAAATAATTTCAACTATTTTCTTGAAGTTTTGCATGTTAGCCCTCTATGTTCTACTTCCCACTGTTAAAACATATACATTTAAACAGGTATAATAGTTTATATACATTTTTTTTCTTTCCCAGTAGGGTACAGTGTGGACACATCCTTAAGCTCAGTACTTTACACACTCTTCTGTACCAGCAGCTTGATATATAGACAACATACAGTTCTAATATAGTGCTTACACAAGCACTTGCCTCCTGTTAATATTCACAAATGGCATAACTATTTACAAAATTCCAGATAGCTGTGCTGTCAGTATCTCCTTCTGTCACACTTCCATATAAATCATATTAATATTCGCAAATGACATATAATTATTTACAAATTTACAGATAGCTGGTTTGGCGGTATTTCCTTTTATGACAAGGGGCACTAACCAACTGTCCATGCTACTCCACATACTTTACCTCTCAAAGTAAGACGCTGTATTGCCTAATGAGCAGGATTTGAAATAATTCACTTTACACTAAAGAAATTATTTAGTAGCAAACTTTATTTCTGCCACTAAACAGAAAACTAAATAAACTCTATGCAATTGGACAGTAAATCACACTAAAACAGAAAACTAAGTAAACTCTATTTAACTAAAATATGAAACTAGACAATACATTTAAAGAAAATTATACATCACCGATAAAGAGAAAGCTTCATCCTGTCTTCAGTCTCGACTGGGAAGCCCCATTGCAGTCAGGCAGGAGTCTTCATCAGGAAAACAGTCCTGGGCAGTGCGTCCACTCCACAGGTGAGGCGTCATTCAGCCTGAGTGCAGGGAGCTCCAGCTATATATAACCAAGTTATGAGAATCAGTACTTTTTCAGTATAGGCTGGATCTTGCTAGATCATTCTGTGTTGTTGGCCACCCACCCCAGAAGGAACAGCAATTCCTGCCAAATACAATGATTTTGCAATTTTCAAGTGTTACACTGGAATATTGCAATGACTTTGCAAGTGTTAGTACTTTACTGGAATATCCAAGCACACATACACTTAAAGACATATTTTGTAATCAAATGTAGTGAGTTTGCTGAAATCCCTAAACTGTTCTGGAACCATCATTTCTCATGCCTGCTGACACTTCCAGAATACAGCATTACTTCATATGTCAAGGAAGAAATAAAGAAAATAAAGGGAACGTCAAGATATAGTGAGGCAACAGCCAAATAATCACACGCACTCACTGTAGCCCTCTTTCGTATCACATTAGTATCACAGACATCTGGGACAAAAAATATAACTAAAGGTGTGACAAAGGACCAAAATAGGGAGAATTTTTATATATTGCTCTTAGAAACTTAAAAGTAAATGGAATAACTGATTTGATAGTGTATACATTTTAGTGATGGCATAGCAAATAAAGACACATGGACAATCCTGCTTTCATTTTCACGTGTAAATTAAATCATAGGATGACTTTACTTACAAGTCAGTTAAACCAAAATGATACAGATCAGGTATTTGTTTCCAGTTGGAATCTTTAATTTTAAATAAGGAAAGAAATAAACAAAATAAGCCTGAATCCATAGTCCTATGTCTCAAAGGACATTAGTATGACTACTGTAATATTGGCTTCATAGGTACAACCAAATCAATCTAGCATAAGTCACAGATCACTCAATTTACCAGACAGTGCATATTAGTCACCGGATAAGTTCTCTGCATGCTATATAAGCATTAAAAGCAAAACCCACACCAAATGCAGAAATAACTCTTCTCACAGCAGACCCAAAATGAAGTTACAGTCTGGTAAAGTCCTGTTATAAAATAAAATGATGGTTATCATGTTTTTAAGTAGGTGGAGACAATATAACTGAAGCACATTCCAACACTTACCCCTCTTTGATGACCTACATAGCAGTTTAGTACTGGGTCAAAGTTCTGCTATACTTAACAAGCAATGTAAAGCAATCTCCAGATTTTCAGAGCTAAAGTTTGATGAGAAGGTGGGTATCAAGGGTTTGCTTCCTTCAGTATTCACTCTGGATTTAAGCGTTGCTGATCATTAGACCCTTTAAACCTTACACCAGCTGTATCTCTACAGAGGCAAACCAGGAGACTTAAAATGTTTAAAACATAAAGATAAGTATAGTACAGTGACATGGTGTAAAATCATACCAAACAGCATTAATAAAACTACTGAAAAAAAACAAAAAACAAACAATACGATAAAGGAAATATACCACAACATGTACAGTATTAAACAGGCCTCACTTCAAAGTCACTCCACGCCTATCTCAAGGTAGTATTCCCCTAGAAATAACAATAGGTTTTGCATTAGCACAAATTTTAAAGGATTTGTAGCCTGAAACTCAAATGTCTGCCATTATTTTTTAATTGCACCATTTAATGATTTTGAATGATTTGCCACTAATTTACAAGAAAACCACAATTTATGAAAATGGACCAAAATATAAGGCATAAATCCAGACATTCTGTGATAATCTGTACAGGTGAGAGGCACATCACTCTGCATGCAATGGGTATCACCACACCAAGCATGCATGAGAGGCACCTGTTAACAAGATAACTCACAGTCTATGAAAATCCACTCACTGCTCAGCTGAAACCACACCAGTAAAGAAAAAGCTGCAGTATCCTACCACCACTACCAATAACCACTTTACTGAGAAAGGGGGTCTAGAAAAACGATGATCATGCTGCACACTACTAGGAATATAGACCTACCATGTCCCTACTATCCAGCTAACCTACAAATGTGTTTGGAGCAAGTAAGCAATTATTACTTAGCTACTGTCACTAATCAGTACTGCTCAAATACTACCTTGCCATTTCCTTTCTGGTTTCCCTCTTCCCTTTATTTATTTTATACATATTGTATTATTCTATAGTATTTTAATTATTATTTTTATTATTATTATTTTTAATACAGAGCTCCCTCCTAGCCAAACCTACCAACTCCACCAGCAGAAGTACTTAACCCCCCCCCCCCAAAAAAAAACACTTTAATCTTCACCAAGCAAGCCAGAAGAGGAGAGAGAAAGGGAATAAAAAATATTCTTTGCTAAGTAACTCTTCCATGCACAAAAGTATTAATCCATGGTCTACCTGATCACTGAAGTACCAACAGCTCATCTTGGATGCAAGCCTGCACTATAGCAAGTTCATGCCAAATTGTGATCCCTTACCCAGTTACACTCACACAAATCCAGTTAAGCCCCTCCTTTTAGTCACCTTTCCTCCCAATCCTCCTACTTTCCCAATTTAACACTTCCAACCCCCCCAACTAACTTTCCCCTACTACTGTCTTAACTCCTGTTACTATTCCTACCTGACCCTCATCTGAATATGTCCTTGGACAAATTGGTTTGTTCCCAAATCTCATTTTTCACAGATTATCTATCCCATTGAATTATTTATTATACATGGTATATGAAAAATAGGATTTCACATATGACATCTGACATTTGAAATATTTGAAATGATGTTTTGATATTTGAGATTTTGTGTTTGAGAAACAGCAGCTAAGATTATTTAAGATCAAAGTATTTTCTGTATTTTACTAATACTTTATTCAGTCCAGTAAATGGACACAAGAGCAATGCTATGTAACAACTACCCATTACTTAAGTGTGTATTTTTTAATATATTAGAAATTTGGGGGGGGGTTAATAGTTCATGTTTAATAGAATATTACTTTGCAAGGTGCAATGTGTCTGCCTCTTTAAAGTGGATTCTGGATGTTTTTCCTAACTGCAAATGCAAAACAGGATGATACACAATGAGTTTGCAATGTGCTCAACTGATCCTTGAGTATGTGACTATAAATGTTGATATTTCAAAGGAAATGACAACAATGCAGTTTTTTCACATTCAGAATGCCTGTGCTAAATGAGTTAGTACAAGTGGCAGGACACTACCATGACAGCAGAACATTTTTACTTCTAAAAAAGAGCTGAAATATCATGATTTCAATTTGTCTGGTAACAAGAAAAGAACACGAACAGTTCTCTGATGCTATAGTCTAACATAACTAGTCATCTCTGAGTCATTTCTGATTTATTTTATAATGAAATGATTTGCAAAGTACATCACAGAATATACTTCACTTAATATGGAGAATAATGCACTGTATTCTTGCTTTTAGAAGAGATTGTGCCACCTTGTCTATAATCTACATATAATAACTATGTACAGGATAGCATGATAATGTAATAAAGCTCAAGTATGTTCTCCCTAAGTTGTGTGTGTATCAGACTGAGATTGTCATTGATCTCCTGTAAAAATCTAACATCCCCCTCCCATGATGGGCTCCCCTTTCTAGGCAGAGATGGACTGCTCCTGGAAAGAGTGGTGGCTGCAAATGGTAGTCACACAAAGACACCTGAAGTGTATTGGATTGCTGTGCCTCATTTTCATAATTGTGCACATTGGCCCAGGCAGTCCTAAAGGTCTTTGTGCAGACCACATACCACTCCAACCAGCTAAGGAGTGTTCATGGAACTACTCTGCTTATCAGGGGGAGTAGCATCCTTGGTTTGCTTGGGCACTGTCAGGACAGCCACTGAGGTCATCATTTCACTCACTAGAGCTGGCAATAGCCAAGGATGACTCTGCTATTGGTTATGAGGCTACACCCTGTGCTGTGGTTGCATCCTCTTCCTAACACTGAGTGGCATCCTGGGACCATGGGATGAATTGCACTGTCACAGGAAAAGTATCTGTGGAAGTGGTCAGGGTTTTGGCATCAAATTGCTCCAGTGTACCACTGATAGCATCAATCCTGACTATGCCAGGATTTGCCTGCTATCATCACCTTCAAGACCCTGAATCTGATGATGTGACTGATAGTACCACATGGGGCATTACTAATGGAGATTCATGCTGCCAAATGGAATTCAGTATTGATGCTCTGCATGCCATTGCAGATTTTTGAACACTCTGGACCTCCAGTTGAAGATACAATGAACTCCTCTGTGAATCTGTCAATGGATCCCCACCAGTGACCCCCTACTCCTGTAACAGGTAATCTGTCTTACTATATGCATGTGCAGTCATTTCAGTGACCCTACTTTGAACTTGCTCATATGTCACATTTTGTCCACTGACAGCAGTGATGCTCTATGTGTGGTCCCAGCAAACATGCACATAAAATACTGAGTCAGATCTCTCATTTCAGAGCATCCACAGTGATGATTATGGAGGACATCCAATGGGATGTCATTCTCTGCTTGTAGTCTTCCCAAATAAACAACTGGTAGCAGGTGGACATATTTTGTATGGTATTTTATGCCAGGGAGCATATTACTCTGAGCAGGAATTCTTGAGCACACATGGCCAGACGTAAAGCAGCTCATATTATCTATATTTGCATAGACACAAAGAGAAACATAATGCCTCCATGTGCACACTGGTGGATTGCAAGTCTGGTAACATGCATTTTGACTGGAGGTATTGGTCCAGTAAAGGACGTGACTGACAGTGTTCACCAATCTCCCTGCAAGTAACTTACACCATTCCTGTGATGTACATGGTGATGTAACCCATAGAACTACAGAATGCATTTGCATACATCCCACAGGATGGCAAAGGCTAACAAGAGGAAATCACAAAAGATAAAAATGCAATTACCCACCAGTGCCACAAATATTACCCCATGTAGATATGTGTGGAGGTCATCCCACCCCTGAAACATGCAACAAAACAAATACCACTGACAAGACATGAAATGCCCACAGATGTAGAAAGACCAAAACTTACAGTGATCCCAGGAACAGCAGTATGTGTGTGTTTGTTGTAAAAGCCAGTACATCCATAACCTACAAGCAAAATCACTCAAAGTTACTGTATGTTCCCTATCCCAGCCCTTTGGCTGCTACTACAGACACTTTCTCCACCTCTCCATTTGATAGGAGAGGGTTATTGTATGTGCATACACCACTGGACAATTAACACTCTGGGGATGTAGGAAACAAAGGCTATTCCAATTATGCTTCTGGACTATGTTGGCTGCCTCCTCCCACATAATCACCTCACAGCACCACACACACACACGCACACACACACACACACACACACACACACACACACACACACACACACACACACAGATCTATTGCATCAAGGGTCTGTATTATCTTATGAAAGAGGCGTTACAGTGAATGCCTCTTCATCAACCCCTAAAGAACAAACCTCCAGTTCTGCGAATGGCCGATTCAGCAATTTTTTTCCTAGGGGAAAAAAATAACTGATCTAGCCAGAAATGAAACATTACTACAAAAACATAAAAGTGGGGTGCTTTGCCCTCCATACCCCCCAATGTGGGGGGCTCCCCCCCCACACCCCCTAACTAAATATACCAACTCCAAGATCATACTACAGTGGGGAAAGGGTTAAATTCACTCTGATAGACAAGTGATTTTTTTCCCTAGGAAAACAAATCACTCAATCAGCCATTCATGGAACTGGCAGTTTATTCTTTAGGGGTCGATGAAGAGGCATTTGCTGTAATACCTCTTCGATAAGATAATAGAGACCCTGCATCAATATTCTCAGCATTCAGATATGTAATTCTTGTAGCTCTCACAAAGTATCTTTTTCACACTTGACAGAGATATCCCCCCCCCCATGAAAAACACCATTGTAGTATTGCAGCTGTTAGTTTAAATATCACCAAACAGAACATCTTCCAGCAGTTGAAAATCAGCACCGAATGAGAAAAACACACACACATACAATCCTCAGCTTAAATCCTGGATTATGTTATCTACATATTATACAAGAAAAGTAATGTCAACAGAGTCATAATTAGGGAAGGAGGAGGCTGCTTGCCCTGGGTGCATGCTTTGATAGAAGGTGTGATTGGCATGTGCCAATAATGTGGGAGTGCACTATAAGTACTGATGTATGAAGCCACAAGAGTATTGTAGCTTCATTTGCAGTCATGACTCAGTGCTGGTGTACTTAGTGTTTGACTGTGCAGTAATAAATGTAGCAAGCTGTTTGTTGCTGTTGTCACAAGTTGCTTTTTCCAGTTACATGATCACAAAAGTGCACTTTGAAAAAACTTTTTTTTAATTATCAACTTTGAGATGAGGTAGTGTTGTGCCAGTTTGGAGATCTGCAGAAGGCACCAGACTACCATGTTACAGTTGTAACCTCAGTACTATATTTCAGTGAACTACCACATCACATCTCCAATTTTCCAGCCATGGCAGGAGACCTTACCCCTATTTACAGTCAGCCTCCCACAGTATGCACCGCAGATGATATTTATACCCATTAGCTTACCCTCAGCAATATCAAACTGTCAAGTAATACTTCAAACAACAGACGAGTAATGCATTAGTACTAAAGCAAAAATTAAAATAATACTAGTTCACATTCACTTACCTCTCTTTAAGCTTGTTTTACTTGTAGTAATTAGTTTATGCATTGTGTAGAGTAGCTGATTTGGCTAAATGTTCATGATTCACATTTATCTCAATGTGCAATTCACCTTTATCATGCTACAAGGCCCTGTCATATGTATGTGCATGAGAGCCTACAAATCACAGTGAGCATATGTGTGTGTTTTGTGTGTGTGTGTGTGTGTGTGTGTGTGTGTGTGTGTGTGTGTGTGTGTGTGTGTGTCACTAATCTTCTTGTGTGGCTGAAGGGAAATTATGGTAGTATTATGTCCTGTAGTGGTGCTGAATAGAAATGCTACTAACAGGATGTTTGTACACTCCTTCTGTGCCATTGCTCACACCCTAACAGCATCATACCACCCCATAATATTCACACTGGCAATGGTAGCACTATGACTTGTTACAATAACTAGATACCTGAAGTTGTGTGTGACATACCGGTAGCAGCAACACATGCAACCATAAGATAACTACCATATTTCTTTGGTTGTGACCTAGTGAATGGCTGTGGCTTATAAGGACACTGAAGGCCGAAGGGGGCAGGGCTAGTCAAGTGGTGCACTAAGGAGAGGAAGATCGCTTTGCACTTTATGTACCTGGACATTGCAGAACACCTGCTTGAGAGTCTTATTAAGGTCTCAGTGTAAAGTGGATGTTTGGCACAATCTTACCAGGGTAGTGGGTGCTGTTGCTAGAATAATCCTCTTTAGTGAGTAATGTAAGTACCATTTTGGTAGACTGTGGAGGTGCCATCATAATCTTCTGACTCAATGGGAAGAACAGATCATAAATACTGCTCCTGAGATATATTACAGTTATGCATGATAACCCCTGCCCCACTGTTTCCCTTACAGTTAAATGGACCTTTTTAGGACATTTAACTTATGTTTACTATAATTTCTGCTCTTGTTTTTCAGCTCAAGAAGGAATATCAGTAAATGTACTTACAACATCTTAGCTGAACAAGTTACGCAATGTATTTGCTACTGATGTAAAACTTTACTCAGAATAGCCACAGTCACTACATAAAGACTTAGTGAATTGGAATCTCATGCAGGAGAATAACACACTGAGTGATGTAACATAAGGAGACCAAAATAAAAAAGAAATAAAAACCACTCCAGCACCAGCAGGAGGAGTTCGTATCTGTTATGTTTTAAGTGGAACAATGTGATGAAAGATATCTTGGAAACACAAGGGTTGTGCTACTCCATCAGACTGCAGTTACAATAGAGCTGCTTTGATGGAGTAGAGTACTGCAAAACACTTTGAATCTATAAATGAGTTATCCTCAGACAGTTGCAGCTTTATGGCAAACAAGCTGAGTGCAGCAAAGTTTGCAGAGAGGAGGGTAACAAAGTAAATCTGGTTGAGAGAGAAGCAGAAAGAGTATAATACATTACCTGAAGGAATAAAGGCCAGACAGTCATGTAATAAATACTATTTAAGGTTGTAAGCATGGGTTCTGTGATAGGACACTGCCGTTCACTAATATTATGACCGCAGACAATAACAAGTATAACAGCAATCCACTATAATGTGAATAATCCCGTGGCACTAACCAGCATCACAACTGTACAACCTGAGATCCCGGCTGAAACACTGCCGGTGTGACTGAATGAAGAACGTTGGATGAGGGAGCAGTATTCAAGCATAAAGGAGGATGTTTCAGAGAGGAAGCTTTGCATTTAACTGGAAAAGACAGAAGTTTACTTATTCAAGTTTCCTATCCATAAGCTTCATACACAATATTTTTGGCTTAAGTAGGCTGCACCAAAACACATTGCTTCCTGCTGCTACCTCATTTTCAGGGCTTTAACATTTCACTATAACTACAAGCAGGTATGCAGTAATACGTCTACATTAATGATTCATGTCTCATCAGACAAAATCATAATCTGGGTTTCAGACAGCATATGTACCAAAGAGATAAAAAGATGGACTTTGATCTAAAGTGTAGAAATGCATGACACCTGTCCACATCATGCTGTTTGTTAACTAGTTATTGTCGGTACAAAGAAATGCAGCTTCATTTTGGAGTAATTCTTCACAATATAGTCCATTAAATCATTCTGGAAGAGTTAAGGATAAGCACATGCAAACATGTCTTTGTGCCTGAATTTTACCCTTCTGACCAATTTGATAGCACAAGTCATAAATGTAACCCTAGGCAATGATTACTGTCTGCCCATTCTTAATCTTTCCAGGTAGTAGCCATTAATAGCTGCCTGATTAGGACATTGGTCTTACAAATCATGTCTTCTCATTGTTCATAATGTGATAATGTACTGCTTAAACTCTTTACATTTTCTCTTGATTCTAAAGCCCACCCTCGATCTATTTTCATTAACAAAAGTCAGAATGCAAATATAGTCTAGAGGGAGGCCACAGTCACCCTACTAGAACCATAGCAAGGTCGTCTAGCACCCCAAAGTGGCACACCCTTGAATGTAAAGTTGAGAAGCAATACAAAAAGCCTTCTGTGATCTGAAACTGTACCAGGTTATATGATACAAATGTATCAAGTGGCTTGTTACAATTAACTAACGCACGCTGGGTGCTTCTGCACTTTAACCTTGACCAGAAAACAGCATGATTATTCATTTATGAAACCATGATATCCTTGCAGTGCCACTGCTGCCCTGGGGAAAAGTTATCAGAGGAAGTGATTAGCACATGCTGACACAGCAGGAGTGGAGTATCGGCATTATTTCATGAAGCTGTGTTGACATTGTGGCTAAATAAATAAATAAATGCCAATCCTACATTTTCAGTCATGGCTGAAGTGCTGAAGCACACACTGTGTAGTGATTTAACAATATCAAGTTACTTGTTTTATTTGTAGCAAACAGATTGCTACAGTTTCAGTGCAGAGATGCTCAAATGAGACTTTTTTGCTTATCAGATTTGAGTGCTGGAGTGGGGTGTCAGTTTGGGGATCTGGACAAGTGTCACATCTAGCTTGGGTTCTGTAAACTAATCCTTGTCCAGTCCTTGTGTTTGTTAAAATTGGTACCTAACTCCCTGATTCTCAATTTAAATTACTTATATACTAGTTTCCATATTTGTCTGTATGTATGTTTGTTAATCTGTTTTGTTATATACATTTGTTTACTAGAAGTAACCAACTAAGCATAGTTCATTTTTATTGGAGGTCCAGGAAGAAAAATCCACAAATTAGGAGAATACAGATTAAAAATAAATACACAAATAAAACAGACACTTTTAAATCATAGACTTATGATATGAAAAGCAAAATGTGTCACAGTGTATAACACTAGTTAAAAATAATACCGATTATTAAAACAGAGATTTTACAACACTGAATTCCAATCTTAGAGGTATGACCCAGGATAATAAATTTGTTGTAAATATAGTGAAAATATGCCAGAGGTGACACTTGTGAAATACAATGTTAGAAGAGTCAGGGAAAACATATTAGATACACAAGGTAGCTGTGGTTATGAACTGGAGAATACCTCTCATGGGAGCAAATTTTACAGAGAATGGTAAATTATAAGTAGGGGTACTTTCAATGTGAATCCTAGATGTAAAAAAGTTATATTAGGGAAATTGGATTTCCAAAGATATGTGTATAAATGCCAGGAATGGGCTTTAATACATAATAATAATAGGAGGCAGATGTTTCATGGATGCGTAGAGGCTGGGGAGAGGAGCACAGCTGGGAGCACACAAGAGAAGAATTGCAATTACATATCCAACATTCTAGGAGATATGGCTTTAGTTAGAAAATTGTTTAGGATTACTAATAATTTTAAGGTTAGGGGTGGGGTTGTTCCATATAATTCAAACATAATATGAGTACAACAATTTACCTGCTGAGTTGTGCACTTTACTGGTGATGGTCATACCTTTACCCTTGGAGTGATGCTCTTGGCCTGGTGAATACCTGTGCAAGAAGGTAGAAACTGAACTGGGATATTTATGTGGTTGGTAGAAAATTTGGTGGGCAGTCTTTGGAAGGGAGAAAGATAGTTGGTGTGGAAGTTCTAGCCAAGTGAGTTTCTGGTAAACTCAGTTGGCAGCTGTGGCATGAGGGGGTAAGGTCTGTGGTAAGTTTAGCTATTTTGCTAAAACATTAAGTTGGTAAAAATGGATGGGGCATAAAAAAAGTTTGGTAGTAGATAAGTGGTAGAGATTTTATTAGTGGCAGCAAGATATATTTGAACATTTACAAACACGAAATCATGCTACATTCCTCTCTGCATCATATGAGTGTGTGTGTGTGTGTGTGTGTGTGTGTGTGCGTGCGCACACCTTTTTAAATATTTTGCCCTCACATTTGCTGCAGTCTGGACTTTAACACTTTACACCACAGAAATGGCTAATACCTCCCTGGACATAATGCCAAACCCTGTGCTCAACAGTTTCATTATATTCAGATTGCACAATGCATATAAGAACCTGTTTCAGCTATGCAGTTTTACAGTAAGAAACATGTTCCTTGCTCTTGTCATTAAACAATCATCTGTTGGCAATCACCTATCCATTTTACTACTTTATAAATTTCTTGTACTGCTTCACATAAAGTGTCATTGTGAGTGCTGTGGAAGCTAAACTTCTATCACACTGCAGATCCTCAGACGAACTTGTTCTAAACCTAAATCTAATATCCGTTTTCTTCAACAATAACAGTTTAATCTTATTTGCCATAATTGTGGATGGCAGAGGTCCTCTCTGAATTGCTACTTTCCTGTATTTTATCCCTGACACCTTTTGGCACTTCCTTTACTGTTCATATTTTGTTAATATCACCTCTCTAGCCTCCAATCCTAAGGTTAATCAATTTATGAACAGATGCAAACCTCTCATGCAACCCGACAGCATGTTATTTTTCCCCAGTTTTCTGTGGAAATGAACCAGGACCCACTATAGCCTAGAGGGTAGCCAGAATCAGAAATACTAGATGCAAGCAACTTGGCCTAATGCAATCCTGACAAGAGCTGTATCTGTCTCATAGTTCCATATGCAAAATATAGGTCTCGAGGAAAGAAGGCAAATACAGATTCAACATAGTAAGCACGTCAGCTGAGGATCTTCTTCTTCTTTTTCTTCTTCTTTCGGCTTAGGGGTCGCCACAGCGGAACTCCGGTCTGCTAATGATTGGCAATAGAGTTTTTACGGGTGCTGAGGTGCCAGCTAGATGCCCAACCTTCAACGAAGGCACACCCATTCTATGCATGTCTTTTCGAATGCTACTCGACCGCAGGGGGGGGGGGGGGGCATGCAGACTTCACATAGAAGGAGCTCCCGCCGAGAATCGAACAGGAGAACCTCTTGCTGTTAGGCAACAATGCTACCACTGTAGAACTGTGGCTTAAGCATGTCAGCTGGGGATAACTGGCTGATTTGTTATCAGGAGAACATGAAGTCTCTGGCCAAGTGTTGCTATGCTGTTACTCACATTTAAATAAGGTTGTTGTAACATCACAATTATGGTACTTTGAGTATGTTCAATATGTATAAAGTGATTTCCACCGCAAAACCATTATACAGCTTAGTATAAGAGACTACACCTTAGTCAACAGTTCCTTCAGCAAAAAGTTGACCGCAGAATCACAATATTAAAAAGTGACAGTGAAGGAATCAGTGACCCCAGAGTTGTAAAACACTATATTAGAAAAGGGCAGTGAGATGGAAGTCAGTAAACCCCATTAATTGAATCATGCTATAATTGTTTTCATAAAAAAGCAGAAGTCTTCAAAAACTAAAAAAAAGTATCATTTGAAAATCCAGTTATAAAAGCATAACAGTTATGCTGCATAGCATGTATGTACACACAAGCAAGTAAGCAGTCAAAGCAGAAGAAAAGTAACTGTTCAAATATGTCTATTAGGAAAGGGCAAACACTGAATCATATTATTGCACACTCTTGTTAGTAAAGTATAGCAAGAAAATTAACACAGCTTCTTAAAAGTCATATAGATATTGTAGTTTGACGTGTAATCTTTAAAGTTGAGAAATGCATTCAAAATGGCAATATGGAAATGGTAACACAGTAACCTTCCTGCCATAATCTCATCCAGTAAAAAAGGACTGCGCCTGCCTCAAGATTGTGCAAATGACACATCATATTTATAAATGCAATAAATGTAACTAGGAACACTAGACTTAAACCTATGATTTTACATATTGCATACATTAAAATACATAACATATATGATACTCTGACACAGAAAAACAGTGATGTCAAGGCAAAGCAGACAAATTATAATGGGTCAGTAAAGAAAAAAAAAATCATAGTTTAAAATTCCAAAAGAGATGAAGCATTGCAAGATAGATCCCTGCATGATCTTATGTGCATCAAACAATACTTTGAGTGATGCCTAAGTTTACCTTCACATATCCTGATTATGAAATTAAAAATAATATCAAAAATGGAAAAAAGGAGCTGAGAACCCAGCCTTTTATTAAGTGGCTTATGTAAGTATCTCAAAACATTATAAATGTCTAGGAAACAGGTTATAGGACTTGAGCAAAATCATGAAAAATGACATAGTATGCAAATGCAGATATTCAACAAACCTTAATATAAACACAATATCTAAAAATAGATTACAAAAAGTCAACAAATAAATGTGATTCTAGAAACAGTGTCTATAACTCCTCTTAAGACACTTGTCTGCCAGAATGATAATAGTGCTATTTTGATTGTGAAGTTAATTATTTGTCTAAATGGCGTAGCTCAAGGCCACAAAACAATTAACAGAAAATCACCAAATATCAATCAAATTAGTTAATGTTGTAAAATCTATCACCTTCTTTAATCAAAAACTTCAATAATAAATTGTGACAATGAAACAAGTTTTACATGCATACTCTAGTAAGTACACTAAAGTAGGCTCTTCCTGTAATACGGTCTACATGCTAGACACACCATATAAGAAGCCCCAATAAGTTGACAAATGAGACATTTTCCAATCTTAATGCCCTCCCTGTGGTCACGTGTGTTTCCTCCGGGTGCTCTGGTTTCCTCTCACATCACAAAGACATGCTGTAGATGGATTGGACACACTAAATTGGCCCTAGGCGTGAGTGCGTGCATGTGTGTACATTCTTTGGAAGGTTGGGCGCCAGGCTGGCAACTCGACACCGTAAAACTCCACTGCCAATCATGAGTGGACAGTGATCCGCTGTGGCGACCCCTAACTGGAAAAAGCCGAAAGAAGAAGAAGAAAAAGAATCTAAAACAACTTTCAATAGACAGAAAAACAAAAGTTCACGGTCCACTAAGACCATATAGTGCACTATTTTACATTCAGTAAGTGGATCTACACATCATGTAGAGCTGCACAAACATGGTAAACATTATGGCATGCTAATTACAGCATAAGCAGTTGAATTGTATGTTAACCAACCAATTCAAGATGGAGGAGCTATTCAACAAGCTATAAAGCAATTGTGTACAATCAATGTAGGTTTTCCCTGTGAATTCCAAAACCTATTGGAATACAGCTATGGAGGGTACTCCAGATGGAAAGACTTTTAGGGGCTGCAACTGCTGTTTTATGTATGTATGTATGTGCAACAGGCACAAGTCTATGTTACTGCTGCTACAAACAGACGTGAGCCAAGAAGGAGAAGGTGATTTAGACCCCTGTTAACTTACATGGTCTGCATGATACAGAAGTTGTGGTGTGCTACAGGGTGGACAGAGACACACTGCAGGAACTCTGCAACCTCTGCCATCCACAACTGACAGCAAGGGGAAACCAATACCTGTTGGGACTAAGGTATGTGTAGCACTTACAGTTTTATCTACAGAAACCATTCAGAGGCCAACAGGGCATATGCAGATATCAAGGGCATCAACATCCAGGATCAGTTCCTGAATGCAATGCTACAACATGCCACTGATTATATACTAGTTTCCCCATACACCCATGGAAATACCAGGATGACTACACAATTTCAAGAGCAAAACTCTTGAAACCAAAGTTGTGATATGGAAACACACAATTAGTACTTGTCTTCTACACCCCCAAAAACAACAGGAAAATGACAGTTTGTAGAATCCAAGGAATAACACATAATTCACCTGTTATGAATGTCTATCACATAATTTTCACAAAATGTGTACACATGTACAAGATATAAGTAAATTGCATACAATTGCTAGGCACCTTTCACTGTGCTTAGCACTTCCCTGGCAGTGTCTATGGGCCATCTTAGAAGCATTACACCCTTGTGTCATTGAAAATATAGTACTTTACATTGTCAGAATAAGATAGAAAAGACAGTAAGGTAACCAGCTTTAACAATAACACTTGTAATGACAATTAATAAGCCTATCTGTGAAAGTCAATGCGTGGCAAAAGTGCCTATGCCAAGAGTGCAGCATAAGAAGTGCACACAGATAGTAGTTTAATCCCATAATGCATATATATAACAGTTTTCATCATAACACATGAACAAATCCAACATGTACATCAAAAATACAAGCATACCTTAGCAACATCAGAAACCTTCTGTGCAGATAAATGTAAAGGAATGTCAATCCTCTATGTTCTACAAATACACAAGTCCCCTCACCTTCAAGTTCCCTAGCTACATGGTTATCTTGTTATGGTGTAGACCCATGCCTTTGAGCACAGTGAAGATGCAAATGGGGTGTGAACTCTTTAGAATTGCTGAATCCCAAATGTTTTGGCTTCATGTATCAAATGTAAACATATCGTAGGCACTACTTTAGTGTTTGTTGCTGAGTCCATATTATGTGATCGAAGAGTCTACTCTTTGAACACATTATAATCAACAAATACACAGCGAACATTGTAAATCATGAACAGCCATGTCTACAAATTTTTTCCTCAGGAAAAAGTCACATGGCCATAAAAAAAAAAAACTTTAAAACACTAATCAAGTGGGGGGCTTTGCCCCCCCCCCCCATACCCCCTAACTAAATATACCAACTCCGAGATCGGTCTACATTGAAGAAAAGGGGAATTCCCGATAACAGCCAACTGAATTTTTTCCCAAGGAAAGAATTTGCGGACGTGGCCTTTCATGGTTTACAGCATTTGCTGTGTATTTTTTGATTATGTGTTCGAAGAGTAGACTCTTCAATCACATAATATAGACCCTTTGTTGCGAGTAGACTGTGACTGTGAATGGTTAGTGGAAGGGAGAATGAATACACAACAATTCAGTCTCCCTTACCTGTAGTGGGTTTGTCAGCCAGGATACGGTTACAAAGTATAGAAGTAATTGTACCAAGCTTTGAAATGGAAGTGAGCAGCATACATTTCTCAGTTTCTTTTCACTAATATCTAAACTATCCTGACATTGTTGAAAACTGAATATTATTGTAATTTATTATTTTCATATATTTTAAGGACAATGATACAAAATACCATACAGACTGCATATCTGAGACCACTGCACAGATAAGAGAAGAATGAACACAATACCGAGAAAAGACAGAGCTGCATTGCTGCAAGCAATACTCATAAATGGTTGTGTGCTCAGTCACTGCAACAAATATGTAATTAAAACATACAAACAACTGAGTGTACAAGTGTTATATGACTGGTTAATACTGTGGATAAAATAGAACTTGCTTGTCTACACAATGATCTGCATTCTTGCTGCAAAGCTGTTTCGCTGGCAAAGAGGGATAAGACACCCTAACTGTGTTTTGTAGGTTTATTGGTCTGACAGTTCAAATCCAGACTTATGTAAAAATCTTTATCTGCTAAAATTTATTTTGTAATGTTTTTTTTTTTTTTTATTATTTCTATTTGCATAGTGTGCAGCTTAGCATAAACATGTGAAACAGATGAATATAATAAATTTCATGTAATGTACTTCTAAGATAAAAAATGTAAAAACTATACCTGTGACTCTTGTGTGTGTAACACACTTGCTAAATACAGTGAACCACGCAGTATATACTGTCTGTAGATCAAACTTCAAGTCTCACCTTTGTCATTTAAGGGTGAAACTTAATAAACACTGCTCATAAAGATAAAACAAAGTGAGCTTTCCTTGTCACATTTGCACGTTGGTTAACTTCGCACAAACCTAGCCTAATGGCCCACACAGTAAGCAAACAGAACACTTGCGGACAAGAATCAGGCATTCTTGATTTCAAAAGAAGTGGTGGTGCTGCGGTAGCGTTGTTGCCTCACAGTAAATATGCAGTCTGGTTCGATTCTCAGTTAGAGCGGCTTCTCCGTGGAGACATGCGTGAATGGGCATACCTTCGTTGAAGGCTGTGCATCAGGGCTGGTAACTCGGAATGTAAAAATCAACTACCAATCATTAGCGGACCAGAGTTCCGCTGTGGCGACCCCTAACCGGGAAAAGCCTAAAGACTCAAACAATATTATTTCATCTTTTAATTTCCATTGTGCAAACCCACTAAGCAGAGTTACACACAGGTTAGCAACCTCCCCAACACCTGCAGGACTAGAACACCTATAGACAGGAAGCAGACAGTAGATAATTTCAAAAGGGATACATTGTATCCTGTAGGGTTTGCACCACGCAAACGCAGAAAGCATTATTGTGTGGTGGTTAACACATACAGATGGAGAGGATTATCTTTTTATGGCTCATATGTAAAGACGTCAAGCACTCCAACAGCCAGTGGAGTAAGGGGCAGTAATGATAGTTCTACGGGTATGGACCAGATTCTCACTGTGCATATGTTTGATGGGCATGGACATCCAATGAACCATCCCTATCCACAATCATGGTGTCCTCCTACCTGTTGTGTCCCTCACCATCCCTGTGTCTTGTCTTTTTTGCCCTGTGAGTCTACAGCTATGTCCAACCCTCCTCTGACATCTTATTGTAGCACACAATGATTATATCATCCTGTGTAAGATACACTCTGACAGTAGTGAAGACAAATCTGTGCTGCCTCAGTAATATTAACTACTGTGTTTTCAAGCTATTTTAAGTACACATATAGTGTTCTAATCTGACAGCAGGCATCTTGCATGTAAATACATGCAAGTATCACTTCTGAGACAGTTTTACACAGGGATGTGAGTGCACATCCATGCCCTACTCTCATTCCAACATGTTCTCCTAAGCATACAATGATGCTATCAATTCTATTAAGTGCAATATGACAGTGTTACAGTCAGACGTATGCGGTGTTGCTACTGTGACATTGCATGGTATTCATATTCTATACCTATACAGCCATAATGTTCAAATCAGGTCCCATCTATTACTGCTGTGTGTGTGGTTGGGGATACATTATGGTCATTGTTTGACCTTTGGAATAGCTCTTCATTTCACTACTACTTGGTCTACCTTCCACATAGCCCCATGAATCCTCCTATTTCCTCTAGCCACACGACATTCTTCCTGCAGAGGAGTGGAGGATATCCTCATGTCAAACATGCATGCACACATCATGAAGCAGAATCATTCCATGAGCCTCTGCAAGCTATCTTCAGACCACTGCATGTGTGATTGCTAATTCTGTCATGGTGTGGTACACATGTCCCTTATGGAATGTGGCAGAATGTAATGCAATCTTACAAATACACACAACACAATAGTCTTATTATCTTCCATAATATAGATGTAAGGATTTTTATTTACATGATATAATAATGGCAAGGATTTCACGTGATGTTCGCCATTAACCTAATAATGTCCTATGACCTTAATAACACTTGAATTGTCAGTGTTGCTGTCAATTAATATGCGCTATATTGAGGTGTGGATATACACCATTGCTACAAGAGGGTATTATGATCTGTGATGTGAGAAAATGCATTTATAGCAATTTATACAATTGCATTACCTGTTCTTTCTATAACAGCTGAAGTAATATGCCTCCTGAGAACTGTTGACAGGGTATGATACACTTTTATGTATATTATCAGCATATTAGGACATGTGTTGTTGTAGTGGAGCAGATCAACCTTCTACACAGTTCACATTCAGCCATGATAGTGATACTTGAAGTATGATACAGCTGTGCATGTGTCTACATACCATTGTTACATGCTTGTGACACGCATCAATTAAATTCATATTGATTACATGGTCACATAAGTTTTGTCTCATGCACATGTTATACTGTGATATACACAACCAATGTGTCACATGTTTTGATAGAATTGCAGCCTTGTGGTATTCATTGTATGTGCAGTTGTGTTACTATACCCAAGGATTATTGAGGTGGTCAGCAGCACCACTGTGTGACTATTAGCATTTGTGTCAGGAAACATTATGCTTGAGCCACAAACAACTGCTCTGTAATGTGTCTTGATATGGCATCAGACTGCTCAGACACAGACTGCCCATGAAACACATATAGGCATATGTTGTGCAATTGATGTAAGTACATGACATTGGTATTATAACCAAAAGTTCTTATCCAACGGTGTAAATCCCCCTCTGTTCAGAAACCAAACAATAAAGAACAAGCCAAATATAAAGACAGAGAGGTAACCAAAGCTGCTCAATAATCCATTCATAAAGTGCCTGTAACTGCAACTGGGATATTCTCCAAGAACCAAGCTTAGATTTAAAAGCAAAAGAATTTATTTGATAAAATTGTTGTCGGTAAGCGCTTTCACATTTGCTTCCTCAGACCGTTAACATTCAAAAAATCAGTCTGCTCCTTTTATAGTAGTCATGTGTTTCATCTTATAGAGCTTTAAAGTGATACGAGCCAGGTTATTGAAAGCATCATTAAAAAAGTTCAGTGTCTTAATACTTCTATGCTAAACAAAATTAATTCACATCTATTAAGAATTTACAAAGTACACATCATTCAATGCTTACTAAGAACTTATTGATATATAATGCTTGTTGCTAAAAAAGACATATCTTAATAGTAGTAACTGCAGCCATTAGAAAAGGCATCAACTGTTGCATAAAGCTCAAAAAATGAAAATTTCTCAATCAGTATGTGCTATATATGCATTAAACTGTGTTAAACTGTGTATACCATTTATGTAAAGAACTATCAAAAACATTGTAAGTATGCTAATCATACAAAACAATATTCACAAAACTGATAGAAGTCATTAATCGTTAAAATCACAAATTGAGAAGTCACTAATTAAAAAATGCATGCATTTATAACAGATATCTTTAAAAACATTTCCTAAGGCATTTTCAAAAGCCTATCATTATATATTTACACTAAAAAACTATCTAAACATAGAATTACAAGTTGTTAATATTGTAAATAGCGCTTATTTAAGGCATCTGGCTCTTAATACTGGTCGAATAGAAGCTCGTTCATTAAGGCCACTGCCTTTATTTGCTCTAAGCCGGATCATCCAGTTAACTTCTACTCTCTCAGTAGTATTACGAATATTCCCTCATCTTAATATTGGCAGGACACTATCTATAGCCATGAAAATAAAGCTGTATTGGTTACCATACTGACCTACATGCTTAGCCAGTGCATTATTATTATGTTCAATCCTAATAGCATATAAGTGTTCTCTAATCCTAGTTTTAAATGCCCTATTAGTCTTACCAACATAGAAAGCTAATGTTAGTAGGAAGTATTTATAGGTTACTGTTTTATTTTTATTATACAAATGTATCACATTTGTTGATGGTTTCCATGGTAAGCGTTACACCAAGAGGTGACTAAGACATAAATAGTGTAGTTTTCAAATGCAACACTCACATTGGTGTTTTAACGTTGTTTGTTCTTGATGGATCTCACTAAATATGTGAGGAACAACAGTAATGATAATCATCACCTGTTGTTTTGTTTTGATTTTTTGCTTAGTTTGTCTCATTTAGAACAGCGTGATTCAGAGGATGTAATTTCATCGATCTCTGACAGCGAATTTAGGCTGCTTTATTTATTTAAAATAACAATGTGCATCAGTTAGTTTATGTAGCTTCATATAAATTATAATCTGACATGCCACAATATGTGACTAAGAATTACTACAGAAATGGATGTCATTCGCATTATAAATTATGAAGCCTTATTACTGTGCATTTAGAACTGTTTTCAAAGATGTGAAAAATGTTTTCTATACTGGTAACCTAATGCTTGATTTGCTCACTGAGATGACATAGAAAATGGGTGTTTCCACCATAGTAATTATGTCTTAATTAATTGAACAATTGATAAATTGTTTTTTAATTGATGTTGGTTTTACTATATAAAGGGATTCATTTTTTGTGTAAGTTGTAACCTGATGAAGCGCATATTAATGCGTGAAAGCGCTTGTTTGTTTTAAAATAAAATCATATCTCTTTTTATCGTGGTGGTTCCTGGCAGTACTTTTTTCAGTTTTTCAACATAGAAAGCTTGGCATTCTTGGCATCTAGCCAGGTATACCAAGTTAGCTGTATTACATGTGGCATCAACTCTAAATGTAAATGTCTGGCCAGTATCTGGGTGCTCAAATGTATTCGCTTCACATATATACTTGCAATATTGACATTGTTTACAAGGATGGGTTCCCATCAAAGCCATTTTGTCTCGCCCATCATGGTGGTGACAGAGTAACATCTTAAGGTTGTTCCTATTTTTATAATGAAACTTAGGGGTAATGCCCACTAATGACCCAATCTCCTGATTGCTGGTAAGAATCGGCCAGTGCTTATGGATAATGTTGATAATGTCCTTTCTATCATTAGTGTAGTACATTTGTATTTTTATTTGCTCATTGTCTACTTGTCCAATTATAGGCTCATGTATATGATCAGAGAAGTAGGGTGCCGCTCTATTTGATCTTATAGGTTCATAGGTTCATACTAGGCTATCTGCCTGAGGGCATTTACAAGCCTAGCCCACAGTTTTGTGGCTTACGCCACCCCTTTAGTATGGGGAACTATACCCATTATTTTGCTGTGCCTCTGTCGAGCAGTGACACTGAGGTAATCCCTGGGGTATATCTGCGATCTCCCATCCATTGGTCAAGATTTCTCTTGAACAAGGCCAGCGAGGTGCTCTGCCTCACATATACCGGGATTTTATTCCACAGCATAGGGAGTCTTTGGGTGATGAATCTATCCCTCCAGCACGTCCTATTAATAGCCGTGTTAATCTATGTGTGTCTTCTATAGTTCTTTCGACTTCATGTGATTTGTAACCCCTTTGAGCAAGTCTCAATTTAAATGTATCTAGTTCATTCAGATAACCCTCTTGTGTGGCATTAAGCCTAGAAATTCTCATACCTTGGCCTTTAATAATATTCTGAAATATATAACGTGGGTGTATACTTGTCCTATGCAGGAGGGCATTCCTATAGCATTTCTTCCTATACACACCAGTATTCACTTTTTCTCCTAGCACCCTCTCCACATAAACATCCAAGAAGTCTATATGATGTGAAGAGTACTGATGTGTAAATTTCAAATAGGGGGTCAACCCATTGACCAAGGTCATGTATCTATCAAGTTCAACTTGATTACCTTGCCAAACAAGAAACACATCGTCCACAAAACGACGATAAAAGCATACGTGGGAGGCATGTAAACCACAAGGAAACAATACATCCTCTTCCCACATAGCTAAAAACATGTTGGCGTAGCTGTTGGCACATGAAGTGCCCATAGCCACGCCATCACGCTGGATATATGCATCTGTTCCATATATAAACACATTGTTCTCTAAAATGACTTCCATAAACATAGAAATCAAGTCAATATGTTTTTCTGTATATTCGCTGTGTAGCATCAAATACTTTTTTATGGCCTCTACCCCCTCTCTATTAGGTATGATGGTAAATAACGATTGGACATCCATAGTGACAAAATACATATTCTGAGACATATTAGTATTCTTAAAGAACTTATATAATTCTACTAGAAATTGTTTGGTATCCCTGAGAATGTACTCATTTCGTTCAACAACAGGTCTTAAATATTTCTCTACATATAAAGAGAAAGGCTCAGTGCCCCAACCGCCTCCTGAAACAATAGGCCTCATGGGGGGGGTTTGTGCCATGTTTATGTATTTTGGGGATGCCATGTATACTTGGTATCATAGGGTACTCCACAAATAAATATTTTGCCAATTCCTGGTCAATGCACTGACTAACTTCCAAATCATGAACTATATCTATCATTTTATAAATGGTACTCTGAAGCTGTTGTTCAGATATAGTCTTATAGTACCTATCATCTGCTAACATGTCCAACATGTTATTATGATAATGTAAAAAATCCATCACCACCAAAGGGCCTCCTTTATCTGCTGGTCTAAAAATTACATTTTTATCTGTTCTAAGCCTATTTAATGCCTGCTTCTGTTGGAAAGTCAAGTTATATGACCTATGTGAACTATGGGTTCGAGTAGCAAATAACTGATAGACTTCATCTTCTACAACCTTATAGAAGGCCTCTAACAGGGGGTGATTTTGGGGTACATATTCACTCAATTTTCTCAATGATGGTTGCACACAATTAACATTATTACCGAACTGATATCTAAGCATTACATTTCTACTGAACAGTTTCAAGTCTGTGAGTACATCAGTAATTCTACTATTTACACTGGGAATAAATGTTAAACCTTTATTTAATAGTTCAAGTTCATATGGATCCAAAGGTCGATGTGAAATATTCCATACTAGGTCAGTGTTCATTTGTTCCACATTTTCTTGAGTGTCTGTCCTTGTGTCCTTTCCCCGGACAGTTTGCGTTTCTGCCTTCCCCGACTGGCAGACCGGTCTCGTCTGTCCCCCCTCCCCAAAGATATGGGAAGGGGAAACTGGGGAAAAATGTTTTCTTTCTTGTGGTAATTGTGAAGAACCCAGAGCAATGTTCTTAGTGGTCTTAGAGCGTACTACAGGACCCTCTGTTGGCTCTACGCTCACACTACCTCCATCTATATGTACTTCAGCTGTAACCAGACTTTTATGTGTTTGGTCCTGTAACACTGGAGGACCCTGGGTGAAGATTAGTAGATGTAACAGAGGCTTGTAAGCATGATGATTGTTCTGGTACAGTGTTAAGTTGTATATGGCTCTCTTTATTTGGTAGGGGCGTGCTGTTATTTGAAGTCATAGTGTTAGTCGGATTGTGCTGGACTCTAGGCCAAGTAAACACATGAGATGTGCGATAATCTCGTACATCCCTATCTATTTTGTCCTTCTTTTGATGTATAAGTTGTCTTTCATAGACCATGATGCCATCCAGCATATTGGAAACTGCTCTATCAGCTAAAGTCTCTGGATATTTGGTGCTAATATCATATTGTTGAATCATAACTGACTGTTTTAGTTCATCTTCTATAGGTTTAAAAAAGTCTAAAAGAAGCTGCATGTACTTCATACTATGTTCAAAATTTAACTTCTGCCATTTAGTAAGAAGCTCAGGGTACTGATCGCCATAAGTCATGTCATGACATTGGTATAGTTGTATGACTGTGTGCATTGTACCAGTGTGTGGAATGTGATAAAAGACCAAGGTTGTATCCGTAGGTCTTTTCATAAATCATTTATTCCAATAAATTTGACATGTTAAGTGGAATACACAACTAAGCAGATATCTGCATGCGGATGCCACTAGATAAACATTACCAGAGTAAACAGACAATCTGCTAGCTGATAGTTTGACTCACACATTACCACTCTGTCGTCACTGGCCATCAGCCAAAGTATACATAGAAACATTACTCAGTTTCTATTCCAAAGAGGGCAGCACATCTGTGCCCTCTGTAGATCTAACAACACAGAATCAATGGGCCCTGCCAACATCTCAGGTTGCCAATTGCATGACTCAAAACATGGAGCTACCAAGCATGGTTGGATTCATATTTCAACATAGCCTCCAGATGGAATATGTTCCCATAGAAGGGCGTACATCGACATGCATCCTGACTGTGGGGGTAACATCACCTGACGCATGCATGTATAGACACATCCTGATTCTCCTCATCTGTAAGGTAGACCAACAACTCATCCTGGACCTTTTCTAAAATGACACAGGTAATATCCCAATTGTGTGAGACAGACATGTGTGATTTGTTCAGGCTACATCATGTCTGTTACATCTGTTAGATGTCTTCAAGAAGGCCAATAAGGGCATGCATGATGATAAATAACACTATCATCCTACATAAGTTGACCTGGCCATGGCTTTTGACTCTTATCCACACTGCAGTATTACTGAGACACTGTCAGAAGTGGCCATAGACACCTATTTCACCAAGTGGTTAGACCACTGTATCACATATGAGACAGATAAATATGTTGAAGTGTGTGAAATGACCTATATCTAGAGTCCAGTGAACAGGTCCATACCTCAGGGCTCTTTACTAGGCCCTTTCCTGTTCATTATTTGCATCTCAGACACCAAGAATGACTTAGATATAAATTGTCCAAACAGCTTTGTGGAGAACTGCAAGTTCCGGACAATCATTGAATCCATGTGTGATAATAGTATAAAATAGACAGTATCAACACACACACAAAGGATTCCTGCCACAGTCATGGAGGCACAAGAGATGAACAAAATTCATGGGGGGATTTGCTATGTTAGAAAAGAAAATACACAACCTAATTATAAAATAGACAATACTCCCCTATGAGCAGGGCAATTATTATGTGACTTGTGTACTCAGGTAGATGGTATGAGGAACATTCAAAAGCATGTGCCCACAGTAGTGACTGCTGCCTTGTATGTAACACAACTCGTGAGTATGTGCAGGACATCCACATAAAAGGTCAGAACAGTTCCATAGTGCTCAGCCTTCATCACACCAGTAACTGAGTACAATACACCCTTTTCATGCACCTCACAACATATCGTACAGGTATGAGTTACTCAAGTGTACCACATTTGCCATACTGAGTTCCCACACATCCTATTGGCCATACCCAAGTGTTTTTTTTTTTTTGCATAAACATTAGTGCTTGAAGATGAGGAAACTGTATCAAGGTGCTATACAAGATGCGCGCATGATGCGTATTCCTGTGATGCACACAGTATGTACATAGCTGATTGACAACATTGATGGCATGGGTTACACTTCTGACAGTGTGAAATGTGCCACATATATGTGTGTGTGTACCATGCACACCTGTCACCGAGCCAGAATTGCTCATAATCTCACATACAGGTATAACAGTGTCCCTCCTAGCACCTCTAGCATGTGTTAAATGTTGAGGAAGATGTACTTGATTCCCCTCATATATTGCTGAAAATTATGACACTTGTACAAGTGTGTTCTTGCAGAACCATCTATGATCACTCAAAGTCACATATGTTATGTCAAAGACTTGGGGTTAATTGTGGTATTATTCTAATATTGTCCATCATCATGCATGCTCCTGTCTACTGTTGTCCATTAGCCTTTTACTATGTGTCCCTCTTGGTTGAGACCTATGCTGACATATTTATATTCAGGCATCTCATTTTGCACAGCTTCACAATATGCACCTAACCCCTATTGTATATACTGTATCTGATATATGTCCTGTCCACTGCTCCTGTCAGGATGCTTAAATCACAATGAATCCTCCCCACTGATATGTCTCTTTTTGTAACTGTCACATAATATACAATAACATCTGCTGCACATTATCATGTTTCACCTGTCCTCTTCCCCTGTGTTCATTCCTACATATCATCTGTGTGTCCCTTTTCAATACACCCACTTTCCCTGACTATTTATTTATGATACAGTCTATGCACCCTTGCTGATCATTTATAAAACTTTTATTCAATATGCCTGAAACAGGTTTCCACACTACTCTGCACTGTATACACTTTCATATAATGTGTTGAACTGTATACATTGCCTTATCAACAAACATGGTAGTCATTATGGCTTTTTGCACAATCCCACATACACAGTTTGCCTGTAGGTAAATAGGTGTCCATTTGTATAGGTGATTGTGGTGCTTTACATAGTTTTCTGGCTGGCAACACTGTTGCTGGCCACAGAACCATGTTTGTTTATGTTTAAATGCAGTGCGCAACATGTATATGTAGTTAGCACTGCTGTTCACCATGCACACACACAAACATTATGTAGGCTTCATGCTAAGCCTACATGGAGTTTATTGAGTCCCCATGTAAGTAATTCCCATAATATCAAGTAAGCCCTGCCATTCAAAGGAATAATTCTTGGTTAAGCATACCAAAATTTAGGAAGGCTTTTGTTGTACAAGGAACTGAAAGATCCTTGTCATATTTTACCATTGCTGAAAAGTTAGAATTGTTTAATGCACTTAATAATTTTGCTAAGTAAGTTATTTGGAAGTCTGAAGCAGAAAAACTACAAGAAGAGATTAAATATACCATTGCTGGAATAGATAAACTGAAAAACTTACAAGTTAAGCTCCATATATATGCCACAATGAATCTTGTATACCAACTGTCAGTAGTGCACCTCTGCCCAGAAAAACTAAATTTAAGAAAGAGCTTGTTAAACTAAATGAGGAAGGCATAACGGAAAACATAACTAGATTAACACCATGGTTCCAGCAATAGGCATCTCTAAAAATCAACAAAAATCTGGAGAGGAAAGATATGCAATGACATCAGGACATCAAAAGAAACCTATTTAAAAAAAACATTTAGCACCCATAACTGGCAATGTGATATTAGGTATGAAGGGATATAACTATTTACAAGTCATAAATCAGATCTAGTTTTCATTAACTAACACCTTAACATGGCATGTTAACCTAGCAACATTCTAAAAACATACTGAGTTACTAAGGTATATGAAATTAATATTTAAATATATTCCTTTACAAGAAAGTTTCTATAATACAATACAGAAGGTAATGGAAGATATAGGGAATGTTCACAGCTTTAGAGATAGCATTATTGCACCTTATATATAAAATGGAATCAATGTGCCAGAAATATAAGGGTAGTATTTCAAAGGTAAGATTCAATGTAGACAATTGTGAATTTATTGAACATATTTTTATAATTTTTGAAGTTCATATTCTCAGAGGAAGGCATATATCCTCATGCCCAAAAGGACAGAATGCAATAAAGAATTCACCGATATGTGTATAGCTGCAGTCAGAAGTGTATGGTCAGTCATCAAGCGAGAGATATAAAAATCACACAACAATGCCAGGGATACTAAAAATAAACATATTAATAAATAAATACATTGTGAAATATAAATAAACAAAGACACAGATGGATAAGGCTTTATTTGCAGCCAAAGTTACTTGGGTTACTTTAGTGGCTCAGGCGTCTAAGGTTCAGCAGGGAAAGGATGGGTGTGCCTATCCTGGGTGAGGGTATATACCTTGAACTTAAACAAGTTAGATCCCTAGTTGAGGCTGTGGACACAACAGGGCAATGTCATACGTGGGAAGCTAGAACATTCTCTTACTCACCGCAGATGTGGGATGACATGCCACTGGACATACTGGCATCAACGTGTGGAATGGTAAGCTAGAGCTTAAGTAAACACACTCACAACTACAATGTGAAGCAGCACCAGGATGCCTCAACATTCTCACTGACCCAAAGCATTGCTCAAAGTATGCCTAGGTTATTACCTTTTGGATGAGCTGAGGCACATGTGGCAACTGATGGTCAACAGCAGAGTAAGACATAATGATAAATAAATTCATTAATCAGTTAAAAAGAGACAAGAATTGGTATTCATAGTCATTATAATAATGCAAAAAGACAATATATGCAGCAAATGAGTGATTCATAGAGGCCATTTGCACTAACATTTGATGGCCTTAAATAAACGTATAAGCAAATAAGATATAAATGAGAATTAATGTAATCCATGTATGCCAAGTCTTTCTCCTGCCTGTTTCTGATTCATATTCATAATCTGATGCATTTCTATGAATGGGAAGAACTGTTATAAAAGGCATAGTCATGCCTTTTTGATTAACTTTGCAATCAGCATAGATAGATTACCCATGGGGGCCTTTGAAATGAGTATATCTAGAAAAGAATGTTACAAGAACACATATGTTGAAAGAAGCAGTATGCATCCACAACATATTTTTGGTAATGTGGTACAGGGGCAGGCCCTAAGAGTATCGAGGCTGACTGTTAATAATGACAAATTTGAATAAGAGCTCAAAAAGTTAGAACAGAGTTTTTGACAGAAAGGCTATTTGCAAGCTGAAGGCAAAACAGCATTATCTGCCACACGTAATATGAGAGAAAATTCAGGAAGACCTTATTTCTCACATAGCACCCCCAGGGTCATTAATAGAATGAAGAGACGTAACCCCTTGAAAATCCCGATTACATATTCCAGTGATGGTAAGTCTATACAGAATATATATAGAAAAAATTGGAATGCTCTATGTGCAGATGAAAATGTTAGAGAACTGGTTGGGGATACACCACGTTATGTTTTTAAAAATAAGAAATCCCTGAAGAGACTTCTATGTGGCCCTAGACAGGATCGACAATTTTATACACAGAATAGAGGAGATGGAATAGGTACTTTTTCTTGCAATAATTGCAATTATTGTCAATACTTAGATCATAAAGGTAGATTTTATCATCCTGACATGAACAAAGAATTTATATTTAAACTGGTAGCAAACTGTGAGACTATTCATTTAGTGTATTTATGTTGCTGTAAGGGATGTTATGCATTTTATGTGGGTATGACGACATGTAGATTACGTGACCGAATCAGAGACCATTTGTATGATATCACTAGGAAGGTTAGTACCAATGCCCTCTCTAAACATATTATGGAGAAGGGTGAAAAACATGCCTTTGAGTTCTTGGTCATTGAGGTAGTTACGATGGGAATACGTGGGGGTGCAGCTAAAAACAGAGTTGAAGGAAGGGAACTTGAATGGATTATAAGGCTGCATGCCAATATTTGCAGTGGCTTGAATGAGAAAGTATCTATACATCCCAAATTGCTGGACAGACCCTTACCCAAATGAATATTTTTTTGTTTTTTATATGTTATTTTATATATTTCTATCTATACTTATATATGTGAAGTCTACAGTAGGTTTTAGAAGTTTAAGTTATAAAGGAATTGTTGTTCCTTTAAGGAACTGTTCTTAATTAATTGTGTCTTTTCATTGGTTGTGTGTTATTTTAAAAGAGTTGATGCATTTCTGTTGAATTGTCTGATGAAGCGGCTTTGCTGCGAAAGTGCTCACCTCTTTTTGTAATAAATATTTATATGTTTTTATCTGCCGTGGTCTGGTGCCTCTTTTGTTTTTTGCTATATAGATATATATATATATATATATATATATATATATATATAGTTCATAGGTAGATACTAGGCTATCGGCCCAAGGGCCTACTTAAGCCTAGCCAACAAGGTTCCCTGGCTTATGCCACCCAAGAAAGTTATTTTCCTGTGCCATTGTCAAGCAGAGACACAGAAGTGATCCCCAGGGTGTATTTCCTATTTCCCATCCACTCATCAAGATTTTTCTTGAAGAGTGCGAATGAAGAACTTTGCTTGACTTAGATGGGTTGCCTGTTCTAGAGTATGGGAAGTCTCTGGGACAGGAATCTAGCCCTCCAACATGTCCTGTTTATTCTGATGACAAGGTTTAGGTCCCTAGAGCGTGTAGCTCAGAGGGTGGGATTTCTTTAGGTGGAGCATATCTGACAGCTCTGGGTTTGACATAGCTTTATATGTTAGGCAGAGGTCACCTCAAAATAGGCGATATGCTACGGAGTAAAGCTCAAGTTTTTTGAGGCGATCAGTGTAGGGCATTTGTTTGAGGCCAGTAATCCCCTTTGTGAGGTAGTGTCGAGTAGAGGGACACAAGGACCTATTTTTTCCTGGATGAGAACCCTTTTATGATGAGGTGTGCCATGTAGAAGGACTTCCTGACTACTGTGGTGATGTGACTATCAAAGGAGAGATTACTGTCCACCTGGGTCCCAAGGTCTCTTATCACACATTCTGTGTTAAGTAGATTGCTGCCTATGTGGTTATGTGGCAGTTCATGGGTACAGAGTTTTTACCAAAGGGGATGACATTGCACATTTTGACACTGAGCTTGAGGCCATGGCTCTGACATCAGGCATCTGTCTCAGTGAGGCCCTTCTGTAGGATGTCCACATCATTCGGGGACTTGACTATGGCTCCTAGTTTGCAGTCATCTGCGAACTTTGTTAGCCAGGGGCCTTCCTGGTTAGCCTTTACTTCAGAGAAGTAGATACCAAAAAGGAGAGGTCCCAGGACAGAACCCTCTGATACTCCACTTGCCACTGCTTTGAGGTCAGATTTGGAGTCTGCAACTTTTACAGTGTGGGTTCTGTCAGTGAGCCAGTTGTCAACCCATCTTGTGATGTAAAAATTTTATACCTAGTTTAGTGAGTTTAGCTATAATTCCAGAATGGGGGATGGTGTTGAAAGCCTTGGCGAGATCAAGATAGGCTGTGTGAACCACCTTACCCTCATCTACGGCTTTGTTGACTGCCTCAACGAAGTCGGTCAGGTTCAGGAGGCATGATCTGTCTTTCACAAACCTGAACTGGGTGGGATCCAGAGTTTGGAGGTTATCAATGTCTTTGTTTATGAGTTCCATAGCCTTGCAGACCAGCATAATAGGTCGATAGTTCCCAGGATCAGTGGTGGCTCCCCCTTTGTGGAGTGGGATAATTGATGATGTTTGCCATCCAGTGAGGTCAAAGTCTGATGTGAGGCTATTGTTGAACACGGTGCTTAAGTGGGGAGCCAGTTCTTTCTGAAGTTCATGTAAAATGCAGCCTGGGATGTTGTCTGGTCCCATGGATGCTGTGTTTTTGGCTTTAGAGTGTGCAGCTTTTACCTGCATAGTTGTGATTACAGGGACTCTGCATTTTTCCTGTATAGATATGGGCTCTTTAAGGGGTGGGGGGGGGGTAAAGTTAGCACTGAACCTATCTGCCAGGATATTGGCAATATCAGTTGGTTCTGTAATTTTTGTGCCGTTGTGCTGTAACTCAGAGCAGATTTGGGTGTTGCCATAGAGATTCTTAACATAGCTATAGAATGCTTTGTGGTTGTCCTTAGAATTAGTGGCAATTTTGTTTTCGTAGCTAGCTTTGGAGGATTTTATAAGGGATCTAACTTCTTATTGAGACTGACCAGGGCACTCCTCCACCCATGAAATTTTACTCTCTTTTGCAACAGTTTCTTCCTTCTGCTGTACAATTTGTTTATGGCAAGGGACCACCAGATTGTCTTCCTTTTTTTGGAGGATATCTTGGTTCTGTTTGGGATAGCACGATCCATGCACTCGTGTAACTGCTTATAGAGTGCATTTGTGTAGGATTCAGCAGTTGTAACTGTATTGTCCATCTGCATGGGTGTCTTGAAGTTCACCACTTCTGTCTTAAGAAGCATGAAGTTGGCTTTGGAGAATTTTTTACCATTGTTTCCTTAATGGTGGGTGGGGCTGGGATGTGGATATCAAGGGTAATTAGCTTATGGTTGGATCGGACAAACGAGGAGTTGACTTCAGGTGTGGAACACCGATCACTCATGTTGGCAATGACTAGGTCTAGGATATTGTTGCCCCTGGTGGGGGTTTGGATAAGTTGATCCAGGGCATTGGAGTTTATGAACTCCAGAAAGCGTTGAGCTAAGGAGTTGGTAAACAAGTAGTTTTCCCAGTTAATGGTGGGGTAATGGAAGTCAACCATTATTAGGGTGATTGGTTGAACCCTAATATTTTCCAGTACATCAAGAAAAGAGGAGTGGGAATCCTGGGGCATGGTGGGGGATCTGTAGCAAGCTACAATTTTGGATTGCAGTTTTGCCCAGAGTTAGTTGCACTTGGATAACCTCAAATGCATTATGCTGAGCAACTAGTCTGGAGGTGTGGATATCCTTAATGAATATAGACACACCTCCGCCTTTGGTGTTCCAGTCCAGGTTACATGGCCGAAAAGTGTAGTATGAGTTATAGCCTGGTAGTTCAGGGGTGATCTCTGTAGCCTTGAACCAGGTCTCTGTCACTGCACAGATTTCAATGTTCTCCATTCTAAGGAGTGCCTCGAGTGAGAGCATTTTGAGATTTAGACTTCTAGCATTGAGTAGCATTACTCTCAGTTTTTGCTTGCCTGTTCCTGTTACGGTGGTGAATTTGTTATTTGAACCTTGCCTAAACAAGGCACTATAGGGACAGCAAGAGCCTTAGTCAGTACCTGGAATTCCAGGGGCGACAGGTGCAGGCCATCTGTGGCAAAGCATCGTGGTCTGTCGACTATGTCATCCCAATATATATATATATATATATATATATATATATATATATATATAGATATATATATATATATATATATATATATACACACACACACACACATATATATATGCATATATATATATATATATATATGTGTGTGTGTATAGAGAAAGAGAGCGATACTGTATAAAATCACTCCAAATAAGCCTTGACTGTTCAGTTACACTTACCATTTGGATAATAACATTGTACAGTAGAATTGGACACCCTTTGATAAGGGCCTTTTTAGTAACTGATAAATATTAGTGGTTGGTGGCAGTAATTTCTATCTTATTGCCTGGCAGAGTAGGGGGCATAGCTGGAGAAACTGTGCCAAGCTTCCCCAGGACTGTCTGTTTGTTTGCATATAACTCATATCTCAAAGTGTGTGTGTCAGCTACTTGGGCAGGGACATGGAGCACTAATTGGACAAAGAGGGTGCTGTTGGTTTTAGCTTGACCACTAGGCTGAGATCTGGACCCTATAGCTATGCCAGTGGGGAGTCTTATTGGGGATCTGGAGATAAAGGGAGAAAACAGCCCCAGACTCACTGTGATCTCTGTGTGCTCTTAAGGGAAATAGTACTTTACTGTGTGTGTATTTGTTATCCTGCCCTATGTGGTCGCTCTTCTCTTGTGTAAGTAGTAAGGATGGAGGCTTCTTGGTTACTGGGCCAGCGCATGGGCATCACATATTAATTGGTGGCAGTGGTGGGATATCCACACCACATATTAATTGGTTGGCAAATACAAATTGTCTAGTAGCGATATGGGTAGTATGAATTCCTGTAGTTTGTGTACAGTGATCACTGAAGGTGTTTTGTACTCTAAATCAGCTGCACAGTGAATACTCAAAGTTCAGTTCACAATTGTTTAATTTCTTTTTGTTAAGTTAGTTTATTTTATTTATTTATTTATTTTATTTTATTTTACATTTATTAACAGGGATAGTCTAACTGGATATATTTCCATTTTCAGTAGTGGCCCAGGGAGAAAGGCTCCAGTAGTAGCAAATAAAAATTAAAACCAATATTGTTACATAATAAATGAAAGGATTTCAATAAAGATGCGACATGTAATAGTAAAGTAGGTATTTACACTAGAAAAGTGACATACAGTATAAGAGAAATTATTATACAGTATGATACATGAGGAATTTCAGTACATCAACAAGATAGAATACACACAGTACATTGATTTGAGTTTACTAGTTACAGTCCTGCTTCCAAGGGACAAGCAGTAAAGTTTTAGTAAATAAAGTGGGAAAAGGAGATATAAGTAGTGAAAGCAGATGATTAGTCAGGGTTGCTGCAGGGGCATAACCAATGTGTTTTGAGATGTCTTTTGAGGTTTTGTTTAAAGAGACGGAAGGAAGAAAGTAAAGTTAGTTAATTTCGTAGTAGGTTCCAATTTTCTCCCCGCTGTCAGTAGTTAGTCAGGGACAGCAGGCAAGCATGTCAGCAGAGGAGTATGGAAAGCTGACAAGGAGCAAGATGGCTGAGATGTGCCAGTCCTGATAAGACATACATGACTGCAGATTTGGTCATAGCTGCATCAGAAAACAGCAACCAGGAGGATGATCAGACTGACCATGGAGATGTACAACACTCAGGGAATGGACAGCTCAACCTTTGTGCAGAGGACTTAAAAATCCTTCTGGAGCTAAAAAGACTTGAGTTGGAGGCCAGACATTTGCAAATGGAAGCTGTGGAAAAGGAGCAGCACAGGCAGCATAAAAAGGAGATACTGACTCTTCACCAGAGTCATGGAGGTAATGGGGAAGGAAGTAACTGGACCCCAGAAGCACAAAAGGTCAGTACATTTCTTCTGCAGTTTACAGAGGGGGATAATTTTGATAGTTTCATTTATATGTTTGAGAGGCTATGTAAACAGTAAGATGTTGGCCAAAGGCTCTGGGTACATTTCCTGACTCCTTACTCCATGGTAAAGCTGTAATTATTTTGTCTAAAATGTCTGACATTGACTGTTTTAACTATACTGCTGTTAAAAAAAAAATTATTAGAATTCCTTAAGCTGACACCTGAAACTTATAGGAAAAAGTTTTGTGAGCATAGTCGCAGGGCAGATGAAAGTGTGTGTGAATATGGTGCTGAACTGAGCACGTATTTTCATAGGTGGGTGAGTGGATGTCAGGTCACCACTTTTTAAGTGCTGGCAGACCTTTTGGTGAGGGAATAAGCCCTTAGCACTTTGCATAAGGGCATGAGTATCTGGTTAGCTGATAGACAATGTTCTACTTCAGATGAGTTGGGAAAGAAGTGAGACCTATGCCTAGCAAGCAGGGCATCCCTGCACAGGAAAGTGACTCCAGTACTGCTCATGGGTCTGAAGGAACACCTGGTGGGCAGCTTAGATTGCCCCAACAGAATCTGCCAGTAGCAGGGGCAGCCACTAGTCCAGGTACACATTCAAGACCTAGGGTTAAATGTTTTGAATGCAACCAATGAGGCCATGTGGCATACAGATGTCAACAGAGGTAAGGTTGAGAACAAAAGGTGAGGGAGCCACTAAGTGGGAAAGACAAAATGCCAATAGTAGGTTGTCTTGAGACAACCATGGTACCAAACTATCATTCTGCAGATGCCCTGATAGGGATGGATTTTGATGGGGTATTACTATGTGTTAATGCAGTCTGGTAGCCTATGGGAGACCCAGACAGAACGCATACTTGCAGGCAGGACTGATGTGGTGGTAACTTCAGGGAAGAAGCTATGCTGTAGCAGTGAGACTGAAGGTGAGCCTCAACTGCTTGTGGGTAATGATGTTCCCTTGGACAGAGTGACTGCAAAGGTAGAGGCGAGTAATAGTACCCAGGCTAACAGCGAAACACCACTGTCAGAGGATGCCAGACTTCCTCTAGTAGGGGAGCTGGGAAGTTTTATAAAGGGAGAGTTGAGACAGGCTCAGCTCTCAAACCCTATATTGCAAGGCCTGAGGCAGGTAGCTAGTGAGGCAGCTGATTCTCAAGGGAAGGGGGAATTTCTATACTGGGACAAAGGTTTACTGTATAGAGAGTGGACCCCTGAGGGAGGGCTAGAAGGTGAGAGGGTACAGCAGTTGGTAGTGCCTAGAGCTTACCATCTGGCACTTCTATCCATAGCCCATAATATTCCCTTTGCAGGTCATATGGGCATAAAACGTACACAGAGACGTATTATGCAGAACTTCTACTGGCCTGGAATTTCCCAGAGATGTAACAGGATATTGCAGGACCTGTGAGCAGTGCAAAAAGGTAGGCAAGGCAGGAGACAAGGTGAGAGCTCCTTTGATGCCTTTGCCTGTGATTGAGGAGACATTTCAGTGGGTAACTATGCATATTGTGGTGCATCAAGAGTACCCCGAGTTCCACAGGGAAAAAGTATATCCTAGTGGTAGTAGATTATGCTACAAGATACCCTGAAGCAGTGGCTTTGCCCTCCACTGAAGCAGAAAAGGTGGCACATGCTTTGTTTGAGATATTCAGCAAGTTAGGTTTCCCAAGAGAAATAGTGACTGACAGGTGTCAATTTCATGTCAGACTTGCTGGCTTGTCTGTGGAAGTACTGTAGGGTGAAGCACTTGAAGACAACCACCTACCATCCCCAGACTAATGGTCTTGTTGAGAGGTTAAACTCTACACTCGAGTCCATGCTACAGGCATTTGCAGACCAGTTTAAGAGGGAGTGGAACAAATATTTGCCCCATCTGTTGTTTGCTTACAGAGAGACTCCGCAGGAATCCACAGGTTTTTCACCCTTTGAGTTGCTGTATGGGCATAGATTGAGGGGACCTCTAGATTTAATTTGTGATTGAGTGGAAGGGAGTGTCTATCTCACAAGGAGTTTGTTGTGACATATGTTCTAAACCTCAGAACAAGGCTCCGGGAACTCATGGGATTGGCCCAGGAGAACCTGGCAGAAACTCAACAACCAAAAAAGGTCTGGTATGACAGGAATGCTTGAGCTAGAGAGTATATTGTAGGGCAGCAGGTAATGGTTCTCATTCCTGTCAGACACAACAAGCTGCAAGTAGTTTGGGAGGGACCCTACAAGGTAGTAAGAAAGGCAAGTGATGTTAACTACATGGTAGAACTGCTAGGCCAGAGGGAGGGGCACAAATTGTACAATGTTAACATGATGAAACCTTACCATGAAAGGGAGACCCTTGTACTGAGCATTTGCATTGGATTGCAGGAGGAGTCTGAGGGAGATCTGGTGACTGATCTCCTCAGTGAGGCTTGGACTGACACCTCAGTGGAAGGAGTAGCAATGTCCCAGCAGATATCTCCTATCCAGGTACAAGAAATCTGAGAAGTGTTACAAGAGTTTGGGGACATGTTCCCTGGGAAACCAGGGTGCAGGACCAGGTGGAAACAGGACCCAAAGGCCTAATAGGACAGCCTGTTATTGGGTGCCTGAGAGATTCAAGCAGACTCTGAGGGAGAAGATGCAGGAAATGTTGGAACTAGGGGTAATTCAAGACTCCAACAGTCCGTGGGCCTCCCCAGTAGTGCTGGTGCCAAAGAAGGATGGCATCACCAGGTTCTGTGTGGACTACAGGAAATGAAATAGTTACCCCATGCCTAGGACAGATGAGGCCCTAGAGCAGCTGGGTGGGGCTAAGTATCTTACCACCACTGATCTTACCAAGGGCTACTGGCAGGTGCCCTTGATTCTCAGTGCATCAGAGAGGTCAGCCTTTGTGACTCCTTTTGGCTTGTATGAGTTCAAAAAGATGTCCTTCAGGATGAAAAATGCCCAAGCAACTTTCCAGAGGCTGGTAGGTCATATTCTACCAAGAGAGTTTGCCCTTGCTTACCTAGATGATATTGCCATCTACAGCCATTCCTGGCAAAAGCCCATTCAACATGTCAGTAAGGTGCCTGGCAGACTACAGAGGGTAGGGTTGACTATTAAGCTGAGCAAATGTCAGGTGGGTATGGCAAATGTCTCCTACCTGGGACATAGAGTGGGAAGTAGTACAATCAGGCCAGAACCTGCCAAAGTAGAAGTGATTCAGGCATGGCCTGCACCTGTTACCAAAAAGCAGGTGAGGGCATTCTTAGGGAAAGCAAGGTACTACAGAAAGTTTGTCCCCAGTTATAGTACCATAACTGCTCCCCTCACAGACCTGACAAGGAAAAGCAGGTCAGATAAAGTAGTGTGGACCACAGCATGTGAGCAGGCAGCATTCTAGAAGCTTAAGGAAGCTTTGGGTGGACCCCCCTGTGTTAGCCAGTCCAGATTACAGCAAATATTTTGTTGTGCAGGTGGATGCTTTGAACCATGGGGTGGGGGCTGTACTTAGCCAGATTTCTTCAGAGGAAGAAGAGCACCCAGTGGTTTATCTCAGTTGTAGACTCCAACCCAGGGAGGAATGCTATGCAGCTGTAAAAATGAATGTCTTGCCATAGTGTGGGCACTGCAGAAACTTCAGCCTTATCTGTATGGAACAAAATTCACTGTAGTAACAGATCACAATCCTCTAACAGGGTTAAACAGAGCCAGCCAAGTTGCTAACATGAAGCCTGGGGTTGCATGCATATGATATGTCAGTATATCACCACAGTGGGGTTAGGAATGCCAATGCAGATGGGCTCTCAAGACAGGAAATAGGGTAAGGTATACTCAGATAGACATAACCCTCTGCAACATTTCTCAAGGGACACTTGAGAAACTTGCATGAGTTCTCCGGGGGGGGGGGGGTATGTGAACATATGTGAAAGCTGCCAGCCTAGCTAGATAAAATCTTGTAGGTAATTCTGTCATTTGTAAATATTAATATAAGCCACAGGCTTATTTTCTTAAATGGAAGAAAATGCTGTTAAATGTTGAACTTCAAAAATGTAACCACATTGGACTCTGCTGCAGGAAAGCTGATAAGTCAAGCATTGTATAATTGTTTGATGTCAAAACTCGGAGCCAAGATGTCTAGATGAAGGCAATCAGCCTATTGCTTTGAGGCCATCGTTAATGGCTAGAATTTACATGTATAATTTCTTTTATTGCTCTGGTTTCCTGACCAGCTGCAAGATCAAAAGGGCTATTAACGTTTCTGTTAGCCTGGGAAACCAGAGAATTTTTAAGAATGATGTAATGTGAAGCAACACTGTGTTATCAATTTAAAAAGAGAGATCAGAGAGAGCATTTAGCATTTTGTCTTGAGAACGTCCAACATCACCAGCACTCTGCCTATGCTCTATATGTAAGTTTATTTTAGAACTGTGTTTTCTCTTACATATAGCTAGGGAATAGGAAAATTAGATTAGTTTTTTCTGTATTGCTGTCAGAACTTTTCTACTGTACTATTTTAAGTATTTCTCTGTGATCTCTGAACTCTTAACTAGCACTGTGTAGTAAGAAGTATTGTCTTGTGTCTTTATTTATTATTAAATATTTTTAAACCCTTCAACTGTGGCTGTTTTGTGTAGAGATAATTTAAGATCTAGAGTACATTTTATATATGTATGTATATATATATATATATATATATATATATATATATATATATATATATGTATATATATGTGTATATATATATATATATATATATATATATATACATATATATATATATATATATATATATATATATATATATATATATATATATATAGTGATACTGTACAAAGCCACTCCAAATAAGCCTTAATTGTTCAGTTACACTTACCATTTGGATAATAATATTGGACAGTAGAACTGGACACCCTTTGAGAAGGGCCTTTTTAGTAGCTGATAAATATTAGTGGTTGGTGGCAGTAATTTTTCCTTATAGCCTGGCAGAGAAGGGGGCAGACCTGGAGAACCTGTGCCAACCTTCCCCTGGACTGTCTGTGTGTTTGTATATAATTCTTATCTCAAAGTGTGTGTGTGTCAGATACTTGGGCAGGGACACGAAGCACTGGTTCGATAGAGAGGGTGCTGGAGGTTTTAGCTTGACCACTAGGCTGAGATCTGGGCCCTATATCTGTGGCATTGGGGAGTCTTATTGGGGATCTGGAGAGAAAGGGAGGGACCAACCCCAGACTGACTGTGATCTCTGTGTGCTCTTATGGTAAATTGTACTTTACTGAGTGTGTATTTGTTATTCTCCCCTATGTGGATGCCCCTCACTGGTGTTAGTGGTGAGGATTGAGGCTTGTTGATTACTGGGCCAGTGCATGGGCATCACAATAGGTTTAAAACATATTACAGAAATATGGTATAACAGCAGGAAAATGGAAGAAGAATGAATGAATATTTAAGTGCAGATATGAATCTATATGTAAAGCAAAGGTATGAGGAGGCGTAAGCATAATAAAAATGCATCTGTATAAAAATGTGGCATGTTCATGTGTTGACATGATTTTGTGTATAAATACATGTTTATGTATGAGTAAAGAACTATAAATATAAATAAATATCTCTGTAAAAGACAAATGTGAATCTTGGAGTATGCTTACAAATCTGCTTTATATACATACATACATACATATGTGTGAATATATATATATATATATATATATATATATATATATGTGTGTGTGTGTGTGTGTACACACACACACACACACACACACACACACACACACACACACACACACACACACATACATATATCTGTGTGTTTGTGCTCGCATGTGTATACACACATGGAAAAAACATATTTGCATTGTCACATTATTTCTTGTAAGTACTGGCTTAGAAATTAGTTGTACTATAGTCAGATAGTTTTTAGAAGCAAAATATTTTGTTTGTGTAGGCCACAAAATTTCTATCAATATGATCATTACAGAGGGCAGTCATTTCTTACAAAGTGTTAACTTGAAATACAAGATGGCTGAATTCAGATAGTTACAACAGCCTATTTAGACATGAAATGGAAGTTAGGTTGGGGTTAAAGTAACAAGTGAATGGCCTGCACAGATTGTTTGTTTGTGTCTTTCGGCTTTTCCCGGTTAGGAGTCGCCACAGTGGAACTCCGGTCCGCTAATGATTTGGCAGTTGATTTTTACGTACCGGCTTGCCAGGCCTGACGCACAACCTTCAACGAAGGTAGGCCCATTCACGCATGTCTCCACGCATAAGATGCTCTAGCTGAGAATCGAACCGGACAACATCTTACTGTGAGGCGACAACGCTACCGCAGCACCACCACCGAGGCTAATGGCCTGCACAGATGATACTGAGAAATGCACTGTTTAATTCTGTGTATGTATGTATGTATGTATATATATATATATATATATATATATATATATATATATGTGTGTGTGTGTGTGTGTGTGTGTGTGTGTGTATCAATTTAATCCCCTTATATGATTGCATTTATTAAGTAACAAATTATCAAAGCACACATTACCATGAAATATTTCTATTACATCCATCTGTAAAAGTAAATATGTTTGTAATGCAACTTGAACTGAAAGGATGTTATAACTTCCTTTAAAATGTTGCATTTTTATGTGTGTGTACATATTGTCTACAACTTTTCTCTTTGCAGGGAAAGTAAATGTGTACTGCTTAGGGCACATTAACATATTTCTTAAAACTGCACGCAGGTATAATGGAAAGCAAAATCTACATGGGGACTTGAATAAACAGGTTGCAAAATTACTCATGCCCAAAAATATAAAAATTGGAAGAAAGACACTCAATTTTTCTAGAACAACTGGAATTGAAGATCAAATAATTATTAATACGGATTAGGTACAGTTGAACTATACAAAATATGCTTTGCTGCTACCCTGCTTAATAAATGAGAGCATTTACCAAAGCTCAATATAAATGCATAGGAATAAGCACACATATTAAGCAAGTGCAAGAATAACTTAATTGCTTTGCTGAATAGCAAATGTAATCATGTCAGATAAATTGTAAAACACATATCTGAGATAGTTAAACAACCGTAATTTATGAGGTCTCTCTGCTGAAGTGAAATTTTTTTATAATAAGAGTTCAGAAGAAGAGGACACTAAAGAAGCTTACTGAGGGTGCTCATGAGTATGCAACCCCCCCCCCCACACACACACACACATACGCACACATTTAAAATGTTAAGTAATATTTTTTTTTTCTATTTCTTACTTCAGGACTTTCATAAAAAAACTACTATTAGTCACACAAAGAAACACAAAAATTGAAAATCTTGTGGTTGGGAGGATTGCATAATGGTTTGACTGTTTATTTCATAAATACAAGTTAGATGGTTTGACTCTCCCCTTTGAGGGAAATTGGCTAGGTTTAAAATCATCCACAAGGGCAGCTAGCTTTGTACTTACGCATTAACCTAAGCCAGTCAAAAGTACGAGTACTTTTGTTCCCATTTAATTTACACAGAACTTCATCAGATTGAAAAAAATGATGACAAGACCTTTAAATTCCCAATAACATTCAATCACAATGAATTTAAGATACAAAGGCATGTATTTAAAGTAATATTATATCATGCTGGTTTTTTTTAGTATGATGAAGTTCTGTGTAAATTAAATAGGAACAAAAGCACTCGTACTCTGAAACTCCATCTTACCTCTTTCTTGTGTGTAATTTGTTTATCTTTTTCATTACTATGTTTTTTGTCAACCACTTGTTTTTCAAGATTTTCTCCTTGGGTCTCTGCTGAAAACTGGCCTCTGGCCCAGTCGGCCAATACCCGGTTAAGAAATGTAAACAAATAAATAACTCATAACTTTAAATGCTGACATAATTTGTATACAAACAATGTAAAACATAGTCTGTATCAGTTAGAAATTTCAAATATATTACCATTTCTTGTGTACACCAGCATGTCATTAATGTCAGTACACTGCAAATGTAAATATCGCTGCCTTTTGACAGCAATATACTGATTATTCCCATGTTTCCATAACCAGTGCCCAGAATTTTCTTTTATTTGAATAAAGTTTAATAATAATAAATTACTATTAATAAAGATTGTACTGAAGCATTACATTATGTGCAACTCTATTGTCTCCATTTCTTGTTTGTCTTTTTCTCATTTTAATTCTGCATTCCTTTGTCCTTCCTTGTTTTCTTTCTCTCCCATTTCTGTACATTTCCCTTCAGGTCCAGAATCTTTAAAAGCAGTCCAACCACTTTCCCCCCATGTCAATGAGCCTTTACCCTCTGTCTGTCTAGAGTTGTCCTCACAGGGTCAAGTTAGTGGGACCAGTTGTGTATGCACCCTTGGATGTGGCAGCATGGCAAGCCTCACATACCAGGGGCTTTGGAACTTGATTCAGGATTTGATAGTGCAGATAGTGGAGAGACACTTTCAGCCAGTCTAGGATGGTCTTCAGCAGGATCAAGATTTGCTACCTGGTAAGTACTGACCACCACTCCACCACAGGCCTCCACCCCCTCAGCATTGGGATTGCCCATTGTAATAACACCAGGCAGTGGCAACATTTGATGTCCTTTGGAGCAGGGATTCCTCCTGAGCTGAGCTTCTCTTCATCTCCCTTCCCTAATTCTATCTCAAAAATCCTCTAACCTACTTCCTACACAAACTACACTCTTACACAAAAAAAGGAAAAAATGGAGGTCTATCATCCACCAAAGCATAATACTCCACTCCTCTTCCACCTCCTCCAGCACAACCCTCTTGATGTGCTCCATCAGTATGTTCCTACTCTGTCACTCTTTGTTATGTCACCCCTTTTTAATGTTTCCTATCTCCCCTTTCTACTCTTTAAAGAAACTAACAGGGTGTCTACATATGGATACCACTATGTAAAATGTATATAACCCCTTTATATGTTTAAAAAATTACTAATGAAAGCTGCATTGACAATCCCTTTATGGTACACCTTAGTCTGTTTGGTGTGCCATTTATTTAACACAAAAGTGCAATTTAAATTTAGTGTGTGTGTTAGCAGAAACCTTGAAGTTATTGAAAAGTGATAATCAGAAAGAGATAAAGATGGATTTATTTAAAGGTGTATTATTGGCATGAAAAGATTGCTCATTTTTGCTACAAGCTATGCCTTATTGTATTCTGATAAAGAGGCTTGGTCTGTTATATTTCCTAGTCTACTCTGTCTGATTTGTTTTAACAGGAAAGCACACTTCAAATCTTTTGACTGTGCTAGCAGATCCCCACAGATATTGCAAAAAAAAAAAAATACTCCTACACAGAAAAAGGTGCATTGGCTGCATTGCGGTGTTGTGGGCATTTTTTTTCTCAAATATTTTTTTTTACTTTCAATTAAAATAACATTTACATAATATATTTAAATATCATTTTAAACAACTATATACAATATTTACAATAGCATGACTTTCAATTATATACACTGTATGTTATTAAATATAGAATTAACAGATTAGTTATCAGAGATAAAATATTGATTACTGCAGAGTGTCCAACAAAGATATAACTTTCTTCCAAGGATTATTTACCAATGGCCTGGGACAGATTCGTAGTTCTTTGATTTTTATTTCCATCAATGCAGTTGTCTTCAATAAAGTGTAGAATTCTTCCAAGTTCGGGGTGTATTTGAATTCCAACTTCTGGTAATGCATTTCCTAGATATAGCAAGTATTGTCCATAACAAATACATATTTGTCTTATTCAGGTAGGGACCTTCATTTACATTTAGAATTATCAATACTTTAGTTAAGGTAAAGGATTCATTAAACAAAGCTTGTAAAAAATTATTGATTCCATTCCAATTTGATTTAATTTTATTACATTCATAAAAAATATGAATACAGTCTGCTTTATTTGACTTTTCACACCTCCGGCAAAAAACATTTGTAGTAGTACTGATCTTTTTAATTCTATCTGGTGTTAAAATGCTCTATGTAAGTATTTCAAGTTAAAGATTTTCCAGTTCTGTGTGTTAGAAGTGTAATTAACTGATAGTAAGATGTTAGTTTTAATTTCTTCTGTTAACTGCAATGACTGACCTTTTGTTAAGAACTGCCAGTATGATGGTTTGGGAATTGTTTTATATGTTATTAACTCTTTATATAGATTTGAAATGGAATTTTTCTTTTCGCAACTATTATATATAAATTCATACAGAAAACATATTAGATTTGGAAGATCTTTAAATGAGGAATTATTAATTAATCTGCATAAATCTTGAGTGTACAATATAATGCTTTGTAAGGTTAACCAGTCCTATGTTGGAATATTGTAAGCAGTGTTTATCATATGTATATCTAAAACATTTAATTTATTTACACATTGAAACCAGCATAAGAATCCATTTTGTTCCCAGGAGGTTATTGTTTCCCTATATATTTTGTGAGGAATGTTCTTAGTGATAGTAAATGGGGTTAAAAGGTCAAACCAAAGTTTTAGATCTATGTTTGCATTGATAAGTTTCCTTAAGGAATCGATGCAATGATTAATTAATGTTTTTTAGAAGGTTTTGTTATATTATATTGTATACTTATGCATAATATGTACCAGGGTTTGTTTGATTTGTCTGCTATTAAACATTTTTAACAGATTAAATTAATTTGTTAATATACCCGTTAATTCTTTCCAGTTGGCAAAATAATTTGTGTTTATCCAGTCTATTGTAGTTTTAAGCACAGTTGCTTTTATATATGTTTCTATTTCTGGGAAGTTCAATCCTGCTTATTTCCAGGGTCTAATGTGATGAGTTAGAACAACTCTATTCTTTTTGGAATACCATAAAAATGTTATTAAACATGGGTTTATTTCTTTAAGAATGCATCTTTCAGGAATTAACTGCATTGCTAATGCTACATATAGAATTTTTGGCAATAAGACCATTTTTATTAATTGCAATCTGTCTTCAAAAGTTAATATAATTTTGTTCCACTTTTCTATATATATTTTTGTTTCAATAATGTTTTTTATAATTTATTAACAATGTTTTGTTTATATTTTTGCATAACCCTATTCCTAAATAATTTAGCATACATTCTTATTTTCCTATGATGGATTTATCAGTAACTTGTAGTTCTTTTTTCTTATTTAAAAATAGAAATTTTGATTTTGATCTATTAAAGTGTAGACCTGAAATCTTATAACATTTCTCCATTACTTCTTCTAGCTCTCCTAATGACTCTCTGGAGTTTGATAGGGTTCATAAAATATCATCAGCAAAAAGCATTATTTTAGATATGTTGTGGTCATAGACTTCTATCCCTTTTATTCTTGGATTATTGTGTATTATCTCTGCAAGTATTTCTATAGCCAAATCAAATAAAATAGGAGAAAGGGGGCATCCTTCTTTAGTACCTTTTGTTATATGGGTAGATTTTGAGGTAAAAGGACCTAATTAAATATAGTTTAAGTTATAATATATATGTTTTTAGTAATAAGATGATGGGAGGATGAAATTCAAATAATGCTAAAGTTTTAAATAGATATTCCCAGTTGAGGGAGTCAAAGGCTGTTTCTGTGTCTAATCCGATTACAAGTGTTTCTCTATCTTCTTTATTCACATAATGTATGAGTAAGTATCATTTTAATGTTATCATGTGTGTGCCTGTTACATAAAAATCCAGTATGATCAATATTAATTATCTTTGAAAGTGGGATTTTCATTCTGTTAACTAGTATTGACATGAATATTTTGTAATCATTATTCAGTAATGATATAGGTCTGTATGAGGTGCAACGGTCTGATGGTTTATTATCTTTTAGAATTGGTGTTATGAGAGAATATTTCCATGAGGGCGATATTTTTGCTTCTGACTGGACTTCTAGCAATGTTTTATGAAAAAGGGACATTACTGTTGAAGGGAAGAGTTTGTAAATTTCCGTAGTTATGCCATCTATCCCTGGAGATTTGTTAGATTTACTTTCTTTTATCTTGTCAACAATTTCTTTGTAGGATATAGGTTTTTGTAGGTCTAGTTTTAAGTTTTCGGGAATTTCTTTTTATATTGATAAGGTTTGTATATAAGTTTATTTGGTTGGTATCTAAATCTTCTTTTTTGAAGTGTTCCTTATAATGGAACCGACATGCTTCAAGGATGTCTCCTATATCTGATACTCCCCCCCCCCCTTTCTTTTCATTATATATACTACTAATGTTATTTGCTTTAGATTGTATTTTAATTCTTGTAGATAAGTTATGTAGATATCTGGGGGAGGTGGCTAATGAGTTTATTTTTAATTTTTCCAAGGCTAGACAAGTTTTGTGTGTTAGAATTTCATTATATTTTTTATTTAATTCCTCTATTTCTTTTTTGACTTCTGAACAATTCTGATTTTTTTTTTATTTTGCTGTCGAGTCTGGTTTGCAGGGCTAATGATTCAGATTCCCACTTTCTAACTTTATTTTTGTACCACCTAAGGGTCTTTCCAAATGAATACGCTTTTAACGAGTCCCAAACCATGACTCTACTGATTTCTGTTGTATTATTAATTTCAAGAAATAATTGTAGTTCTGACAACATCCAGGGTCTGAATTCTTTAATTTTCATGATATATGATGAAATTCTAGCTGAGTGGATTAAAGGTTTAAACTCTATTTGGAGCTTCATTATCAGAGAGTCATGCTCTGAGAAGGGGCATGGAACTATGAAAAGTTGAGGATTTTTGTTTGTAAATCTTGAACTACAAATAATTTGTCTGTTCTGGTTTGTGTTCTAAATCTATAGTCTTTATGAGAAAATAATAAGGATTTATCATTTTTTACTTTAAAAGTGTCAATTAAATAAAATGAATCAATCCATTTTTGTAGGGATTTTGAAATAGTTGCTATACAAACAGACTTCTTGGTGGTTTCAGAACCTTCTAAGGTACAATTAAAAGCTCCTCCCAGTATATGATTTCATTTATAATTGTTGGAAATAAAATCTAGGTGTTTTTAACCATTCCTGCTCCATTTCCTGGGAACCAATATAGATTAGCTAAGGTTCATAGTCTGTTAATAAATTTAATTATAACAAATGCTAGTAGACCTTCTTTGTCTTTATATTTATAAATAACTTTTGGAGTGATTATGTTTTTCTTCCAGAGAATTGATACTCCTTTTGTCTTTGTTCTATAGGAGGATTGAGCTAAGACTGTATAGTCCTTAGGGTTCCAAATAAAACTATCATTAGTCTTAAAATTTGTTTCCTGGAGAAATACTACTTGTGCCTTATTTAGATTTAAATATTTTAGTAAGTTTGATCTTTTATTTGCATTATTTAAGCCATTAATATTTACTGATAAGAATGTTAAATCCATTTCAAGTTATTGTTGGAAGAAACTTTATGCTTCTTTTTTATTTTGATTACAGTAATTATACCATATTCTCTGATAACATTGGATGTTATTTTTATGTGTGTAAACTTGGGAGTATAATTTAGTGTTCTTTCTTCTTTAAATATAACTAGGGTAAAATTCTGGTCAGGCTTTAAAAAAAGTACTTCTATAAAACATTAATTCGAAAGTATCAAATACAAATAAATATGAATTTCCCATTAAGCATGGAATGAAAGTCATTCCTAATCCAATAGATAAAGATAGATTTATTGGATTATCACTCATACATTTAACCAGCAATATCAATGGAGCTCCATATGTTAAATTATTATATGGAGAATTTTCTTAAAAGAGATAAGAAATTCTATATTATTCTGTTATTGTTCAATAGTATTTTATATATCAGGACAGAATGTTAGTAGTGTAAACAATTATGTTGACATAGAAAATATCCAATATTTAGTTACCCTTAAGAGATTCCAAACATGTCAGATATGTCATTTCAGATAAATTAAATGCAACAGAGGAGCATACACTAAATAAACCAACAACAAATAGATTATTACTAAAATAATTTGCCTAAAAGGACTCTACAGGAGACAATGAGTGATTACCAATGAAATATGAATTTACTGTAGGTGTACTGTCTTCCTTTATTTTCCCACTCTTCAGCTCACCAACTTCAACTTACACTTATGAAAAGACATAGCTTATCAGTGGTATCTTGACTCTGAGTAAAGGTGCCCTACATTCTAATGTGCAGTGCTTTTACATAATTATAGATTTACAAAGCAGAGTCTAAGAATGAACTATAATCACCCTGACAATTACCATCCTGCATACGGCACCCCCTGCTTCCAGAATGGGTAACCACATCAGGTCTAGAATGAATATGAAGGTACCTATATGGTAATCAAGACTTACCTTAGGTAAGTATTAATCAAATAGTATTTAGAGCATCTTAGAGAGTTTTCGGGGCAGTTAGAATACTCTTAAGCCTCTCCTCCCTTGACCAAAAACAGATATTTCCCTTCCCTTTCTTTCCCTTGTTTTAAATCAGTACTAATAAAAGAAATTCAGCAAACATAGGTAAACAGAAATAACATTCAGTAGTCCGTCTTGTACATGACTCACAATCCATTAAACAAGTCAGTGACTAACATCACTTTAGTAAACATTATAAAGACAAATTAGAAATAATTTCCTAGCTCTTTAAATTTTCTGATAAAGCTAACAGTTAACAATAAGCTATTTTAACTAAAAGTATAAAGCATTTCAATTTTTCCTTGCATGTATACATTTCTACTTATACTGTAGTGTCAATAACTGTCTTTGAAATCTGTACAATACTTCACTTCTTCAAATCATTCCTTTTTCAATTCAGGTTTTATGTTGTCAAAACGGCAACAATATTTCAAGGGCACAATTAATATTTAGACTGACGTTTCAAATAAATAACTTGTCAGTTGCCAATTGAGTTAGTTTAGAATTTATGGTAAGTGCAAATATAGCATGTTGCAAAAATAATATGTATTTTTTCGTGTGCTCTAGAGACTGTCATATGCAAGTGACAAATATAATGTAGCATATATAGAGCAGATAGCGTATGGAGTCAGGTTGTTAAAGTAAATTATGCTTATTAATCAGGCAGTTTAATTTAAATTCACAAGCAATTTGGGGACATTTCAGCTGAGTTTCCAGGAATGTGTAGTCCAATGTTAGTAACTGAGTCCACTTTTCCTCATAAACATGTCACAATTCATTAAACTAAGCAGAGTCTAACATCTAATAATCATTATAAAGACAAAGAATAGTAATTTCCTAGCTCTTCATACTTTCTGATATCGCAAAATGTTGACAGTAAGCTATTTTAACTGGAAGACAAAACATTTCAATACTTCCTTGTGAATATATATTTTTACTTTTACTGTAGTGTCAAGAACTGTCTTTGAAATCTATGCATTATTTGACTTCTTTCAAGTCATTCATTTTACAGTTCAGATTATATTTTGTCAAAATGTCAATAGCATTTCAAGGGCACATTTAATATTTAAACTGATATTTTAAATGAATAGCTATCCATTACCAAGTGAGTTTGTACAGAGTATGAGGTAACAGCAAAGATAACATGTTGCAAAAAGTAATATGTATCTTTTCATATGCTCTAGAGACAGACAATTTCAAGTAACATATAAAATCTAACTTTTACAGTGCAGACAGCTTGTGAAATCAGCATGTTAAAGTGAGTAATACATTTTAATCAAGCAGCTACATTTCAGTGTGCATGTAGTTTGGGAACATTTCAGTTGTGTTTCCAGAAATATATAATCCTGTGAGGATAAATCATAAAATATTTACAAATAATCCTATTATGTATTTATTTTACCTTGTTTAGGTTGTTTTTCATTTTAATAACTAAACATTGTGTCTTTCGGCTTTTCCCGGTTAGGGGTTGCCACAGCAGAACTCCAGTCCGCTAATGATTGGCAGTAGATTTTTATGTGCTAGCTTGCTGGGCCTAACGCACAACCTTCAATGAAGCAACGCCCATTCATGCATGTCGACACACAGAAGATGCTCTAACTGAGAATCGAACGGGCAACGTCTAACTGTGAGGTGACAACGCTACCGCAGCACCACCACTGCATGTACAATAACTAAACAACATTATTTTTCATATTATCTGTGAGGCTAAATGCACTTCACAGATTCACAGTGCCATTAGAAACTGCATCAATTGTTTACTGTTGCTATGGCAACATGAATAGAAAATGAAGAAAGCTTCACTTCTCTTAACCAACAGTACATTTTTCCCTCCTTTTTTATGTATTTGTTAATACTAAAAGGAAATAATTCAAAGGACATATGTGCATGAATGGAACATTTCAAAGTTAATCACCAACATGTCCCCAATCCCAATAAGCATAACAGTGACCATCATTAATCTAATAAATATTGTAATAATTAATTACGTTTATTATTCCAATTAGTCTACCTTAAAACCATATTATTTTAGACTATTATTTATCTATGTATTATCTATGTATAGATAGTGAGTTATTACATATATACAGACTATATTAGTATAGTAAATAGGAAAAAATAAATAATGAGAAAAGAGAAAAGAGAGAAAGAAAAGAGAAAATTAATAGAAAATACACATATACTATATATGCTGATTTACAGTATAAATATTTTATGTGCTATATAACCCTCCTTCTGTGAAGGAAAAGTACCCTGTTTACATACCTGTGGTAATGTGAAAACTCTGATGTGTCATCTATTTTCAAAAAAAATATAAAGATTCCAGTAGTTACCTTTACTTTAAAATTCCAAGCAGTAAAATTGGTCCTTTAAAGTAATGTTAAAACAATTTATATCATAGTAGATGCTTTGAGAGATTTGGCTGTAACAGTATCAGTCTTTTGCTTCTTCTTTTTGACATATGTCCAGACATTTGCTTCTTTTGTTCTCTTGAGAGAAGTTGACATCCAATCCATATCTTCTGGTAAAGTAATCACATTATTAGTTTTAATAAATGTAAAGGCTTTCTCTAAGTCAATAAATGTCATCATCTCATTGCCATACAGTATTCTTATCTTAGCTGGATATGCAAGTTGTGCTGTGATGTTATTTTGTTTCAGAAACTTTATCATTGGCCACACTTTTTCTCTTTCTTCCATTATGCTAGATGAATAGTCGTTATCAAATCTTATCAGGCTCTGTTTATATTTTAGAGGTGCCTTCCTCCAAGCAGATCCCAAAATCAATTCCTTGTCCAAGTATGAAAGAAATTTGTTAATTATTGACCTAGGAGGAGAGTTTGAGTTAGTGGCAGGTTTCCCAAGAGCTCTGTGCGCCCTTTCAATGTCAAAGGAAAGTCCTTCTTTTAAATTTAAAAAGTCAGGGATCCAGCTTAATAAAAAGGACATAATATCCTCACCTTCTGTGTTTTCAAGTAATCTGAAAATCCTGATGTTATTTCTCTTCTCCCTATTTTCCAAGTCATCTACTTTATTAACCAACCAAGTGTTTTGTTTAAGAAGCAGTTCTTTCTGTGTTTTCCTTCAGTCTGCTTTCTAAGACATTTAAAGAAACCTTTATTCCTGTTATCCTTGTCTGGTGTTGTTGCAGCATTTTTTGAGGGTGTCAGCCTGTTTTTGACTGCTTGTTTTAAGATTTTCCAGGTTCTCTTTAAAATCATCCATCTTCAAAGACAACTCCTGCAGCATAGATGCCATCTGTTGTAGTTCCTTCTTTAAGACAGTAGCCTGGTGAGAATTGTTTGAGTTGCTCATTTTAACAAGTGAATATATCTCCAAGCTTTTTGACAGGAAATTATTTGTAAAACTTCACCAAAGTTTCTAATTAAGTAAATTAGTCCTTTATCTATAAGATTTTATGCTTTGAAGAAAAAAATATTTTTTCCTGTCTTATTTAATGAGTTATATGGAGCTCTAAAATACTACTGCTTTCAGTAAGCCATTCAGGCTCCACCCCCTTGTGAACATTTTTTGTATACATTTATGAGCATAAATTCACCTCAATCATACAACTCAAACCACTTATATTACATACAACATCAGATGCAATCCAGTCTTGAAAACAGAAAGATAGTTACTAAACCTATTGTTATGTGATTAGTTTGTACAACACATAAGGAAAATATGATAGGATTTATGTCTAGCCACAAACTGAAGTATAAATAAATAACATGCAAAAATCTATAGTAGCTGATTTAAATATACATTTAATTTCCCATATTTTAGTTACTAAAGCTGTGATATTATTAAAAATATAGAAAGAGACATGATTAACTAGTATGTTAAGAATATATATGTAATTTCACATATTTCAGTTATGAACATTGTGACATTAAGAGAAATATAGGTAGAGACATGTAATTATCTTGTAATTTAGCAGAAGTGTCAGACCAGTTAATGACATGCAGAAATATTTTATTCTTAAATATTATAACTGTAAACTTGAACTGAAGGGAAAATTTTCCAAAATATGTGTTTAACTTTTATTGAAATGTTACACACTTTCTTTCTGCATGCTATTATACTGTGAAGGCAAAGATGTGTTACTATATCTTAAGATTTTTGCATCCTTAAAAAAAAAAAATACTCAGGCAGGCCTAATAAAAGGACTCAAACACAGATACTGACTAGAGTCATTCTCTGAATCATATGTTCTCTCAATTATTTGTTCTATATATATGTATATATATATATATATATATATATAGATATATATATATATATTAGCGTGTGTGTGTGTGTGTGTGTGTGTGTGTGTGTGTGGTGTGTGTGTGTGTGCGTGTGTGTGTGTGTATGAGGGTACTCATGTTTAAAAGGTCATTTATGCTTGGCCAAAGTTGTGCTGATAGCAAATGCATGCACTGTTCTTCCTACATTCATTCAATACCTAATTGATCAGGCAGCCATCAATATATTAGTTCGCATCACAGATTGTAATACCCTCTTGTAGGCATACTGTACATCCACATCTCAACAAAGCCAAAGCACATATCAATGACAGAAATTCTGACATATCAAATGTTCATAGGGTCACAGGACATAACATCACATAAAATCCTAGCCATTATTATACCATTTAAAACAAATTCCCAATATCTATATGATGAAAGATAGTCAGACTATAGGCATATGTGTAAAATTGTTGGCTTGAATAAGATATTGCCACTGTCCATATGAGACATGTACCCCACATATGACAGAATTAACTATCAAACATGCACAGGTCAGTTGATGGCTTGCATAGCCTCATGGAAGGAATTTTCTTCATGATGTGTGTATGCATACTTGACATGAGGACATCCTCCACAACTTGGCAGTTAGGAAGTCATATGGCCAGAGGGTAAAAAAGGATGGTTGATGCATGGGGCTATGTTAAAGGTTCTCCTAACTGGTTATGAAATGACAAGTGATTCAAAAGCTCTTACAATTATCAAAATGTATCACCACCCACCCACACAGCAGTAAGCTGGGTCTGTTTTACCATTAAACCTGTGTAGGTATAGAAGATGAATGCTATGCAATGTAGCACTAGCACCACCACATATGTCTGACTTTCTCAGTCTCACAGTGCACTTTATGGAGCATGGTATCATCATTGCATGTTGAGAAGAACATGATGTTGGGAGAAGTGTCTGACATGGAAGTGGAGTCACATTTCTGTGTAAAACTGCCTGAAAAGTAATATATGGATGTATACACACTCAAGTTGCCTGCTGTTAGATTAGAACCCCTATATATATATATATATATATATATATATATATATATATATATATATATATACATATATATCTATATATATATATATAAATATATATAGGTTTACTATGACTTACCTGAACTGCAAGAAGTCGAACATCTGATGTGCGAAATCACAATTTCCAAAGGGTTGGAAATCAAACCAAAAGTGGTTGACAGAGGTTAGTCGAGTTGCACTGTGCACTTGACCTTTTCAAAAGTGACTTGCCCAGACTATGGAGGAAGGTTGCGCTTCAGTTAGCAACAAGGAAGTAGCCTATTTCCTCACTGTAGTGTCATCTCAGACTTGGTATATTTAATGTGCAGGAGGTGTGGAGGGTGCAGCCCCACGAAAGGGGGGGTCAGGGGGTGTAGCCCCCCCCCCCTGTAAAATAGTAGAGGTGAGCTTACTGCTGTGGCTGGAAGAGGGGAATTTTGAAAATACCGAATGCACTTAATTGTGCAAACCATTTTCGACATTCCGCTCTTTCATGCTTGTCAAAATCGACCATAGTTTTTGGCCATACCATTAATTGACATAAGACTATTCAACCTTTCAATAGTAAACTATATATATATATATATATATATATATATATATATATATATATATATATATATGGGGCTGCTTCATATAGTTGACTTACAGTTTTGTCATCTTTCATATTATTGAGATGACAATGTCGCATGTTTACAATGTTTACAAACACAAACACCAGAAACATATTATTTTCTCTTCAGGTAAGTAACTACTGGCCACCAACAAATAAAATTGATAGAAACAGCAAAATTAAACCTAGCTAAATATACCAACTCTAAGATCTCTCAACAGTGAATAAAAGGGCAAAGTTCACCATGGTTGCCAAGTGGTTAATTACCCAGAGAGAAAATACAATGTTCTGGGTGTTTGTATTTGTAAATTTTCAACATTGTCATCTCGATGATATGACAGTTGATGAAATGGCAAGTTGACTATATGAAGGGACCTATATATAAGTAAAGAAACTTAACACGGTACTTAATGTTACTCCCACAGCACAGGTTTGTCTTGAATACTGTCAGAGGGCATGTTATATAGGATGTCATCATCAGTTTATGTTACAAGAAGATGCTATGAGGAATGTGAGACATATATGTGGATTCACATGGCATTCTAAAATTGTCACCATACTGATTATTAAATGCACACACAAATCGGTTGTTTGCAGTGAGACTAGAACATCTACCTATCTGCAGAGCACAGTAATTAATGCAAGTACCATAGCACAAGTATGGCTTTTATAATGTCAGACAACACTTTATAGCTAATGACATCAGCAGTGTATGTTTGTGAGAAGATATGAGGTCTGTATGAAACTGATGTGTAGGCATGTCCAACTGTCAAGATATCTGTTCTTCATGGACCTGGATTGCTGACAGTAGGGTACTCACACACACACACACACACACACACACACACACACACACACACACACACACACACACACACACACACACACACACACACACACTAATTGACTGCAGTGAGATTAGAACCCCTACCTCACTAGATACAACAACTAGAGGATACAATACTTAACACAAGCACCATGCACAAGTCTGACATTTACACTGCTGCTGGACATTTTCTAGTGGATGGCATCCTTATTGTATGTTTGGGAGAAGATATTGGGAGGCCTGTATGAAATGGCTGGGTAGGCATATACAACTTGTGAAGATTTTATTTCTGTATGTGACTGGATAGCAGGACACAGACCGATGTCCCTTTGACTGTGCACACACTTACACATACATACAGGCACACACATAATGTGACTGTTGTGGTAATTTAATGCACAGGTAAGTATCTGATCCCATTTTCCAGTCACAGTAGTTAATGATTGCAATGCCCTTGAAGTATGTTATTCCCTTGTCATAGTGTTTTTTTTTATGATGCCATCATCATTATATGATGTGGGTAACATACCCCATTATGAGAATGATGTGCAAAGTTTGGCTTTTGTATTTCTTGCTGTGTTTCCAATGAGCAGGTATTCTTTTAAAGACAGCTTCTTAAACTAGATGCAAAAATCTCTTAGGAATGTATGTGGCAGAACTGTGACATATGCAGCTATTTCTCAGCATGGTTGTATACATTATACACTTATTGTCACATATAGACACATGCATTTTTTTGTGATCAGCATGGATGCAACTGTGCATGTACGTGTTCATATTTGAGAAGAATTGATTTCCACATTAATACATATTTAAGATAATCTGAATATCTATCAGTGTAAAGATGTACATGATATATGACAATGCAGTTGTACTTATTCTTGAAGTGTACTTGACATTTGGGGACTAGCACTGACATACCAATTTTCAAGTGCATGGATGGAGGGCACACATGACTCAGTGCAAATAAGTGCTCGGGCAGTAAACACTGTCTATTCTTTGGTTGTGTTTTTACATTTATTTTAATGGAATGAAGATTAACTGGACAATAAACCTAAGTAATACATGCTAATCAGCACTTTCCATAGTGCACTGCCAGGCAGCTGGTTTGTGCAATTGATGACAAAGTGCTTATGTGAGGTATACACAATGACTACTACTTGAACTTGAGAAGTACCTACCTGTATTGGCTGTGGCAGAAATAGCCAACACCTGCTATGGTGTTTATCAGTAGTTCATATCGGAAATGTTGTTTCATAAATTTTAGGACATTAAAAAAGTATTTATTCAGCTTTCCCCTTTTGCATGTAGTTAAGCGACAAGCAAACATGGGTCTCTGCTTCACTGAGAAAATTATAAGATTTCTGTTGTTTGCTTTAGTCTGTGCAAACATGCTAAATGGAAAAGCATTGCAGTGTTCACTTTGGACAATACTGAGTGGAAGAAAAACACATGTTGCCTAGCTCTCTCTCTGTAAACAGGTATAACAGTAGTGAGCTGTTATACTGAGCACAGATGATAAAAGGTTCAAATCCAGCTCAATCTATTTTTTTTACATTTGTATAGATAATGTAACTAAATAATTACATGTGATAATTTTTGCACATGTGAGGACAGACTACAGTGAAGTACTATTTAAAAACAAACTCTATTCAATTGATTTATGTCAACAGTACAGCTATGGATTTGCATATTTATACATTCAGCAGTCTAAAATAATGTATATGGAATTTTTAATATGAGTGCCTTTATTCTGCCTTAACTGTGTGTTTCATTAGCACAGTGGGTTTAATAAGTATTGCACAGAGTAACTGCACCATGGCATATGCCACGAAGAGCCATTCATGCTCAGCATTGCTCTGCAATGCCAAACTCTACATAAATGCAGAGGACAAAAAGTGAAGGGTTTCAATGGGTATTTGTTATTTATGCATGTGGTGTCTGAATCTATACTTTGACCAGATTAAAGGTTTGAAAACAGGATAGATAGGAAAGTGGTGAAATGGGGGAGAAACAAAGGGAAATTAATATAGGAATGTGCATCAGTGAAGTATTAAAAGAACTATAGCTATCCATTTATTTAGCAGTGTAAAATGAACATGGATAGAATATTAGATGAATTTGGACTGTCACCTTAACAAAAATGGTTGACAACAACACAATAATGTTATATAGCCAATTGGATTGAATCAAGTGTGTCAAGAGAACACATGTGAAGTGGAAAGTTATGTATGGGACGATATATATTTTTTGGGATAGGTGTCCATTTTTGTGTTTTTATTTCAGTAAGAGAGGAATGTTGGTTAAAGGACATATGTATGAAAGGGTCAGGTAAGAAGGGCAGGTGAGGAAGTGGCTGCAGGCAGGCAGGACAAGAGACAGGGATGGTGAAAGGCACAACAGGTTGAGGGACACCATGATTGTTGATAAGGTGGGGACATCAGATGCCCATGCCCATCAAGGATGGGGACAGTGAAAATCTAGTCTTCACCCTCAGAAGTGTCTTCACTCTCCCCTTCCTGAGCTTGCCATTAGAGTGCTTGATTTTCTTTTGCTCAGCATTCTGGCAAGCATCTTCCCCACCCAGCTGAGGCATGCAACAATGGAACTTTCCACATCCTCAGGCACCATGCCTGGCATCTCCTGGCAGGTGACAAAATCACCACCTCCACCAATACTGCAAGAGGGTACCACTGCAGCAGCTGCCAGGATAATGCTATGTGATGTGGATGGCCATGGTAGAGCAGGGGCTGAAGAGGCATTACTGTCAGGTTGGGTTGCAGATGTTCTTGGTATTGGTATGACATCCATTGGAAGGATGAAAGGCCGAGCCTCACTGCTTGGCTTACCTTCTTGTGCTGGAAATCATTTTGACAGTTGTCAGAAATTAATGACATCAGAATGTTGTGATCACACATGTAAAATACAAAAGATGTATAAGGGGTTGGGTAAGAGAGAAAACAAAAGGTTAATTAGAACCATCATATGTCACATACAATAAATTAGTACAATATAAATAATACATTTACTTTTACATTAAGTATACATTTTAACAACTACAAACTATGACTGATAATTGTTGAAGTAATCTTTACAATATGTATATATAGCACATATGCTTAATCAGATAATCTAGATCAAGTTAACAGTATAGCATGTATGCAGTTTTGGTGAAAATATGTAATTTTTTAAAATTATTTTGCAATATATTTATTCCATGTAGGATTTTAACCTGCAACATTTAAATATACTATTACTACTGACTCCTACAGTTGGCTTTAGCTACAGCCTGAACCATCCACCTTGCATGCTAGATTTTACAGTTAAGTTATGCATGCTTAATTTGTACTAATGTATAGAAGAGCAATACTATTGATAAAATAATATTATTTTGTGCTGCATACATACCCCCTGCTTTTCTAAGTTTTTCCAAATGCTCAGCATAGGTATCCCTGTCCACTGCAATTTCCTGGGTCGCTGTACAAGACAAATGGGAGAAAAAGAGAAAAGCATTATGGATACCTTTCTTGACTATATACAGCTTTCTATATAATTTAAAGTATCTTTATCTGTATACTTATAAAACTGTGGGACGTCAGCAGTCCTAAACTTATCCAGCCGCTGGTTGAGTTTTGCTTACTTGTGCATTTTCAGGTCATTGTAGTGGTGTCTGCATTGCTTTCCAGTGCATGGAATGCCAGTCACACTGGAAACAGACTTGAACAGGTGTGGCACTTTACAAGGTATCCAGTGAATATTCTGGAATCCTCTAGACCCCATCTTTGACCCCTAAGTTGGGCACCTTCCCTTCTAGCTCCTGCCATATCTGTACAGGTCAAATAGCAACAGTTAGACTGTATTTCTGCCAATTCGTGTTATTGCATTTAAGGCTAGTGAGCAAACCTGAACAATAATGACAACAGCATTTGCACAATGTTAAGTGCAAAGCAACATTGCCAAACCGAGCATCAAATACAAATCTGGGGTCATGAATACAAAAGATTTTTGAAAAAAAAGTATATAGATGAAGAAACTTTGATCTGTTTGGAAAAAGAAGCATCTGAAGAAATACAAAAATATAAACAACAAAACCTAGATATTTTTGAAAAGCATAAAAAAGAAATATGGACATGGGAAAGAAAGAGAGATTTGATATGTTGCAATATCTATGCAAAGGTGAAGGCCAAATTAGTCAACATAAAGAAGGCAGCCCCAAAGATATTTGAAGAGAAATACAGGTAAAGGCATCCAGATATGGAAAATTTCACATTAAAAAATATATATATGAAAGAGCAAATGTAGAACTAAAGATTAGTTAAGTAGAAGTTAAAACAATAAAAGTTGAAGTTATGGAGTGCCTGCAAAGTGAAGGATTTGATGTAGAAGGTCTAACACAGGTTACATCACAACATGATGGAGTGAGTCCCCAAAGTAAGGAGAAATAGGAAGATCAGGAGACATCTGAAGAAGAAATATGGACATGGGAAAGAAAAAGAGATTTAATATGGCATAATATCTATGCAAAGGAGAAAGAAAAAACAATCAATACAAAAAGAGGAACAAAAAGATATTTGAAGAGAAATGCAGGCAAAGGAATCTGGACATAGAAAACTTTACAATACAAAAAATAAGAAGACAAAGAGTAAAAGTAGAAAAGGAGATTAGTAATGCAGAAGTTAAAGAAACAGAAACTGAGGTTATGGAATACCTGCAAAGTAAAGGATTCAGTGTAGAAAATCTAATTCAGAAAGCACCACAACAGGACAGAGCAATGGAACTCAAAATTAAGGGGAAACCAGTGGAGTGGGAAGCAATTGATCAGATGCCATATGAAAATATTTTGGAGCCTTCCACAGAAAACCAGTATAAACATCCACTTGAAGCTGGACAGCAAGGGAAGGAACAGGAAACTGTGGCAACTCTGACACAGTTAATGTTGAGGATTGACAGGCCAATGAGTTCTCATATAACAGAGCAGCGGATGGCATAGGATGAAACTGAAGAGAATGTGCCACAGGAAGATGTAATAGAACTTTCTATAGAATGTCCACAGGAAATGAAAAAAAAAATGTGCCCTCAGTCTAGAAGAAACAGACCTAAGAGAAGAGTTGCTTGACTTCATAGAGATTGATAGACATATTAAGATCGATGAAAGAAATAAACTTCAGAAGTACAATAAAACCCATAAGGTCAGAAGTTTGATAAAACAACACAGTAATTAGGACTGTCCATATGGATTCATGCAATATAATAGAAGTAAACAGGATATATTACTGTGCAGCTAAATTAATAACTGATAAAGTTCTACCACAAGAAGGCAATGTAGTGAAGGAGAGAAAGGAGAGAAATCGAATACCATCATGGAAGCATTGAACAGAGAATACTATAAAGCAACTAAGAGAAGAACTGTCACTATTAGAAGACTATAGAAGAGAGAACAGATCAACAAAAATACTCAGAAAGATAGATGTGATAAAAGCAATGCACAGTATTAGAACAAATCAGGTTCCATCATGCACTATCAGAAATAATAAACTAAAAATCTCAGCACAGGTAGAAAACCATAGAAGATACATAGACAAATATAAAGGAAAAGTACAAAATAAGCAATTTACTGATGAGCCAAAAATGTTTTATAGATAATTGGGAAATAAGGTAAAAGAAAATGAAAGACCACCAAAAAATAAGAAATATATACATTTTGGAGAAATATCTATGAAGATCCTGTAGAACATAACAAATATGCTAAATGGATAGAAGAAGTAAAAGAAAGAATAAGACATTTAAAGGTACATGATATGAAATGGGATGAAGTAACAATCAGAGAGATTCAAACAAAGTTAAGAAAAGCCTCTAACTGGAAAACTCCAGGCCCAGATGCAGTACCTAACTTCTGGTTAAAAGTATTACATCTCTGCAGGAAGATTTAGCCATAAGTAAGCATTATTTATATGCAAATCCTGAACAGTCACCAACCTGGCTAACAACAAGAAAAACAATGCTTCTACTTAAGAGTGAACCTGCAGGCTACCCTAAAAAATATAGGCCAATAACTTGCCTTCCAATGACGTATAAACTATACACTGGAATTGATGCTGACAGAGTTTATAGTCATTTAAAAGGAAACTCAATTATGGCAACAGAACAAAAGGGCAATAAAAGAAAGTCATTGGGAACAAAATATCATTTGTTGTTAAATAAAGTCATAGTGGAGAACTGTAAAAAGGGGAAGAATTTAAGTCTGGCCTGGATTGACTACAAAAAAGCATTTGATAGTATCCCACATTCATGGATAAACTAGTGCTTAAAATGTATAAGATACACCCGACACTGATCAATTACATTACAGTGACCATGAAACAGTGGCAGACCACTTTGCAATTAAGCCATGATAAAGGACAACTTATCATTACAGGGATAAAAATCTAAAGGGGGTTATTCCACCGTGACTCTCTGTCACCACTGCTATTCTGCCTTGCTCTTAATCTATTAAGTTGTCTACTTAACAGCTTTGGTCATGGCTATAATTTGTCTCCTTGAAAACAACAAAGTGCAAAGACTTCTCATCTTTTCTTTGTCGATGATTTGAAACTGTACAGCTCATCAGATGAGGAACTGAGAGCACAACTGCAAGTTGTCAAGACTTTTTCAGATGATATAAGAATATAATTTGGCCTTGATAAATGTGCAAAGCAACCTTTAAAGCAAAAAAATTGCAGCAGCAAGAAAACATCAGTTTGGGACAACAATGTGTTATAAATTAACTTGAGCAAGAAGGAGTGTATAAATATTTGGGAACTGAGGAAGGATCATCTATAAAACATGAACAAATGTGAATAAAACTTAATAAGGAGTACTTCAGAATACAACATAATCCTGAAAACAGCTTTGATATCTACGAATAAAATTCAAGCTATAAATCAATCTTCCTGTCCTAACTTACAGTTTTGGAGTGATTGGCTGGCCCCAAAACGTGCTGGACAGATTACATAGGAAAACAAGACGGATGCTTCACGCTAACCAAATGATTTATAAAAATCAATGCATGCAAAGATTATATGTTCCCCGTTCTAAAGGAGGGATGGGTCTCCTTGAAATTGATTACATGTATAAATCTGCAAATGTGGGACTCCACACATATTGGCTGGCCTCACAAGACCCAAATGAAGTGAAAGTTTTGAAACAATAGGAGAATAAATCTAAGATGTCTTTCCTGCTTAGGCTAGCAGAAGCATATCAGTGTAAAGCAGGAATGGAAATCAAACCACAAGTAGATAAAAATCAGGCAACTGAATGTGCCAAAAACAAAAGAAAGAATATAAGGTGTCAGACCAGATGAGAAGGCAAGACATGTGGAAAAAGCATAAATATAGTCGCAAGTATAGAAAACTTCTGGAAGAACTTCATATTAATCAGGAATGAATGCAGAAATTGGCAAGGAGAGGTGAATTTAAACCAAGATATGAAAGGTTAATACTGGTAGCCCAAGGTAGTTGACTGCATTCACGTTGGTTTACAAAGTCCATTGAACATGTGGGGAGAAACAGACAAATTTAGGTTTTATAAAACAGAACTAGAAATGGTTCACACCTTGTTGCTGGTTGTGACATACTAATGGCAGAAGGACTGTATACTGACAGACATAATAGTGTGGTGAGACTGTTGCACTGGGGATTGAGCAAACATTATGGTACTGAGGTGGCTGATAAACATTGGAAATATGAGCCACAAAGTGTCATAGAAAATTAAGTCTACATCACATGGGCTCACCCATTACAAACAGTTCAAAATATAGATGCTAGAAAATCAGATACAGTGTTCCAGGGAAAGAAGAGAAAAGTAGCATTGATCACTGAAATCACCACACCCAGTAACTACAGTGTCCTGCATACATGTACAAAGAGACACAAAGTCATAAAATATCAGGATTTGTAAGCAGAAATGTGAGCAATGTGGAATAAAGATACCCAGGCAGTTCCAATAGTAGTAGGAGCAATGGGTCTTTTAAAAAAAGTCAACAATCCTATTTAAATACATGTAACTGTATGAATTGCAGGAGGAGTCATTACTGGGCACATTGCAGGTGCTGTGAAGAGCACTTCTGGCTGACATCAAAGAGTGAAACAACACTAATTTCATGAACTTTAATCATACTTTGACTTAGGAATGCTGTCCATTCCCGTCATGGTATTAGAACCCAAAAGATTTGGAAAATTAAAAAAAAAAAGAGGAAGACAGTTTATTAATTAGGAAGGATAATGTAATAGTTGGCATTAATTTTTGGTTTGGATGCCGCTGCACCTGTTATTTGATTTAACTTTGCAGACATTCATTGGAGGTATACATTTTATGACCTGACACTTTTTTTGTGTGGCTTTGCACACTGACAAAAGTAATTTGTAAATGTGGGATTCCAATCTATGTAAAATATACTGAACATATTCTTCCACATTAGAGTATTTTTCATCCTTGCAGCAGAAGTTCTTGTCAGACATGCCTTTTTAAGTATATGGACATATGAAAGAGTGAGTAAATAACCATGTATGTCTGTGACTTGATAAGATCCAAGATTTATATATTATGTGTATCTGAATATCATTGAATTATGGAGTCCATCCTATGGCAGAAATGATAAGTAGAGAAACATAATTGTCAGATTACCCTCAGTCACAAATATAATTAATATGATCTCCACTGCTATACTTTATTTTGTTCTTTATTTTTTAAAATTGACTACATAAGCAGCAATAAAATTTGGAGTGTGCTACATTAGATCCGTGGCTTACTGTACTGGGGGCATTACCTTATAGCACTTGCCAAAGGGAAGACTGGGGAACAGGTGTATTTTTTACAGTTATTAATGTGCAGCATGCTCATTGCAGCTCAGTCCTTGTTTGTCAGACGTGCTCATTAGTTACACATATACATTAAAGAGTCGAGTGTTTAATCATGTATATGCATGATATGAAAGTTCAGAAAATAAGTGTTTAATTGTGGAACCATTATTGTACTGATACCCACAGTTATACATTTAATATATGTGATATCCTGTGTATGATCAATGCACCTGTTACACATAGTTGTGTTGATGTCCAGATATTTTTCCATTGTGAATTTTTATATGAAGTAAAGGGGAATAGCAGTAATAGAAATGTTGACGTTTCTAGATTAGAAACTAGGCTCAGGTTTATTGTAGCCCTTAACTTACACCTGCTGCCACAGGAACAACTAGGCAACAGATGTATATCTTCACATTCATTACTATGTATGTTTGCTGACTGACGTGCAACGCCACTTTGCATCTTTGCATGGTGGAAGACCACTCAGCATACAGGTTCCTATTACTAGATCGCAGACACAGTTTGTGGAATGCATCTTGATCAAACTGAAAAGAGTGAAAAGGCAAAATAGCGAAGCAGCTTTTCAGAGAATTCTTTCCCTAGGAAAGAATTCACTTGACCGCTTTTGTTACTTTGCCATTTTCAACACTGTAGTGTGATCTCGGAGTTGGTATATTTAAATAGGGGGGTGTGGGGAGCGAAGCCCCTCACATTACGTAATGTTTTAAAGTTTTTTTTTTTATTTTGGAACAGCGATTTTTTTTCCCTTAAAAAAATTGCTGTTCTGAGGTTTTGACGTTGTAAGCTTTTGCTTACATGGGATTGATTATTTATCATTCACTTTTGTAAGCGTGCAATAATATAATATAGACCCCATAATACAGTGTAGCAATTTTGAACATAACAAGTGTCTACTTGTTGTCTGCAGGTGTTCTGGACCTGCAGGTGTTGTGGAAGCTTGATGACCATTACACAACACAACTTTGCATGCTTGCATGATGGAAAGCAAAAGATGCAACAATGTATTCTTTTTGAAATTGACAAGTGTCTGCCTATTGTCTGCAGCTTTTCTGGGCCTGCTGCTTTTGCAGAAGCTTGGTGACCATCACTCAATGACACTTAGAGTGTTTGCAAGATAGAAGGCAAAAATGCAACAATGTATCTTTTAAGAAATTGATCATGTCTGCTTGTTGTCTAAGCCATTAAATCATGTTTGTGCAGAGGTAAGCAATACACAAATGAGATTAGCAAAGATCATCATGTATTAATATTGTAAAAAGTGATTTGTTACTTTTCTTCACTAAAGGATACATGTGAGACTTGAAAGTTGATTTATATATACTATGTGCTGCCTGACTGATCATATTTACCAGATGTGCCACACACACACTTGATTCAGTTTTCATTCATTGCATCTTTATTGTATAAGCAACGTCCATGATTTTTAATTTATTTTGCCATTTCACTGTATTTGCTCTAAACCATGTGTTGCGCAAATATTAATATTTAAAAAAGGAAACATAACATTACAAGATACTTTTTAACACACTTTACATATTTTTACACAGCATTGGAATTGCACTGTCAGACTAATGAACCTACAAAACACAGTAAAGGTGTCTTATCTCTCTTTGCCACACAAACAGCTTTGCAGTGGGAATGCAAATTATTGTGTATACAAGCAAGTCTTGTTTCCACCACTGTATTACAAAGACATATAACACTTGTACACTCTCATTATTGTATTTTTAAAAGTACATGCTAGATTTGTTAATGTGTTACATAGAAAATGTATATATATATATATATATATATATATATATGTCTACTTCATATGATCGATAGCTCGTATGGTCGACACTTATTTCACTGACACTAAAACACTGAAAGCTCAAAACACCGAAAACTCATTTGGTCGAAACTCAGAACATTGCCACATGAAATTCAAAGCATTATGCCCTTTCCCCACTGTAGCACAACCCTGGAGTTAGAATAAATAGTTAGGGGGTGTGGTGGCAGAGTCCCCCCGATACGTCATAAATTTTAAACACACATATGGATACTTATAACAAAAATGACAATATTTATGTAAATAATGTGCCCTGCCACACACCCCCTAACTATTTATTTTAACTCCAGTGGGGTAAGGGCATAATGCTTTGATTTTCATGTGTTTCAACCAAATGAGTTTTATGTGTTTTAAGCTTTAGTTGTTTTGGTCTCTCTGAATAGGCTGTCGATCATATGAAGTAGACACACACACACACACACACACACACACACACACACACACATATATATATATATATATATATATATATATATATATATATATATATATATATATATATATATATATATACACACACACACACACACACACACATTATATATATATATATATATATATATATATATATATATATATATATATATATATATATATATGCATTAGAAGATTAAACTTGTATCCGTATGCACTTCTAATTGTTCACTCTTGGCAATGGCATTTTTGGCAGAATTTCACAGATAGTCTTATTAACTGTCATTACAAAGTGTTATTGTTAAAACTGGTTATTTTGCAGTCTTTTATCTTATTTCACAGAAATGTAATGTACAATATTGTCAATGACACAGGAGTGTTATGCTTCTAAGATGGCCCCTAGACCCCACCAGTGGAGGGATAAGCACAGTGACAGTTGACTAGCAATCATGTACAATTGAGATTTGTGTTGTAAATGTTTACACACTTTGTGAGAATTGTATTGAAAACATTTGTAATAAGTGAATTAAGTGGTATTCCTTGCATTGTACAAATTGTAATTTTTCTGTTGCTTTGGGGCTAGGGGAGCTAAGTACTATTTGTTTGTTGCCACAGCAAAAGTTGTGTTTCAAGAGTTTTGCTCTTGCAGTTATGTAGTCATCCTGGTATTTCGATCACAAACAATTGAGTACTCCATTGGTATTCCTTGTTTTGGATCAAACATTGGTTTTTTGTGTGAGTGTGATATTATGCAACACAACAACCTTAACTCATATGCCTTCTACTTAGTTACATTAGCAAGTAACAGTATGCAATGATCTGACATTCATTTGTGTTCTTAAACATTTATTTTCCTATTCCATGTTCAACAGCTACCTTGATTATCTAGCAGTTACAAGTGCTTTACTTTGGGGCTGAGTCTGTGTGATTCTTCCAGTACACAACCATTACATGGGTAAGAAAAGGTTGTGAGTGTTATCTGGCATAAATGTTACTGTATGTTTGTGTATAGGATAAAGGTTTGATCCCTTAGGAGGTGAGCATGTGTGCTATCCATTGCCTGTTGGCCAGTGTTAGGGCATATTGTGCACACCTACATCTGCCTACACTCAGAGTGGCTTGTGGTCCCCCTCTGACACCTCACCTGTGTGTGGCTGTGGTGGCCTTGCCAGTGGTGGTGGGATGTGTACTCCTTCCCGTTGGTATTTCTGCTGAAACTGTTTTCTCAGAATAATAATATGAAGGATAGCACAGATGATGAAAGTTTGAGCACAAGTACTGGGATGGTACTGCAGGGCTCCCGCTGATGTATCTAGGCACCAGAACCATGACTTCATCAGCCCACACAGATGCTCTATGATATTTCTTGGTTGTGTGTGTGCCTCTTTATAGCATTCATTGGTTGATTTATGTGCATTTCTAATGGGCGTTATCAGCCATGGCTTGAGTACATAACCTGCATTTTTCCCAGTAAATGAACCTGTGGGATATACCCCACTAGAAAACCTCTGATAGAGTTGAGAGTTGTGCCAAATATGGCAGTCATGGTAACTGCCAGGATTGCCAGCACACACATTCAGGATGATTTCCTTAGCATTACACATGACTTTCCAGTTAATGGAGTGGAAGCCTTTACTGCTGATGTACACCCTTCCCTGTTTTCAAGGTGGTGCTTTGATTTTGAAGTGCATGCAGTCTATGGCACCCAATACTTTCATGGTAGTGTGCTACAGTGTAGAACTACTGCATAGTTGTGTCTCTGTCCTCTGGTGTATGGGGAAAATGCGTGCAGCTACTGGCATGTTGTAGCACAGCATTTACAAACTGATGCAGGATCTTTGATGCTGATACCTGTGACACCCCAGCAAATACTCTGTTGGTCTTTGGAAGGTTCCTGTAGCTAATATTCTAAATGCTACACAAACCTCAGTCTCCAGAAGTATTGAATATGACAGGGATTGTAGAGTTTTTGTAGTGTGTATCTATCTACCCTTTAGTGCTCTACGATTTTCATAACATGCAGACTATGAAATGCTAAACATGGTCTAAACACCCTTCTCCTTCTTGGCCAAGATCTATTAGCAGCAGCAACAACATAGACTTGGGCTTGTTGCACATGCACATGAATAACAGCAACAGCAGCCCCTAGCATTGTTTCTGTGTACACATGTTTCTGTGGCTGTTTTCCAAAAGGTTTTGGAATTCACAGGGAAAACCTACACAGAGTCTACATGATTGGTTTATAACTTGTTGAATAGCTCCTTTATATTGCATTGGTTTATTAGAATACAATTCAGCTGTTTATGTTGTAATTAACATGCCACAATGTCCACCATGTGTACTTGGTGTGTACAGCCACTTAATGAATACAAAATGGTGTTCTATCATGTGTGCATCATGGAGCAATGTGTACACTGTCATAGTACACTGTGCAGGCTTTACTGAATCCAGACCTATTTATTTCTGATGGACCTAAGTTATTTAACTCATTGGATGATACACTTTCTTATGTTCAAACAAACAACTAACTACATACATCTAAGCCACTAGAGTGGGCTGGTATGCATTTATAGATTTCAGACTCAAGAATCCAATGCCAAAAGACAAAAAAAAAAAAAACATTTATTGCAAAGTTTTCGGATCACAAACACCATTCCTCAGTGCTACTGTCATTAGAGTAAAGAATACAAAATTTAAATAGGAGTTCTTAAAAAACACGATTACAGCCAGCCTATCACAGAATAATAATGATCCCCCCATATTACAATATACACTTGATAATAATGCATATGTATATGTAAAAAAGTTATATAACATCTTTTAAAAATGTATATATATATATATATATATATATATATATATATATATATATATATATATATATATACACACACATATACCATACATATATATAAAACATATACATAAAACTATAAATGTTCTGCCTTTTTTTTTTTTTTACTAAAATGGGCTTCAAGCTAACAGCATTTTTTAAACCAGGTAAAGAATCTGCCTGTAACTTAACTATCCATTCATACTCTTTAAGTTCAACAATATTGTTAATGTTACCACCCCTATTACTAACATATACTATATCAATAACTCTGAATTTAAATTGATGTCTTGACCATTTTCAGAAATGTGTTTACTTAATGCATTAGTTTTGATGTTTTTTCCTAATATCAGACTTATGTTCAACCATACATTCTCTTAATTTCCTTATAGTTTTTCCAACATAGAATGATGAACATAAAGTACAAGTAGCTAAGTAAACAACATTAGTAGTATTACAATTTGCTGAACAATCAAACATATATTCTTTAATAGTTGTGGATTATTTAAAAATATTATTCTCTTTTTTATGTTGCCAGTTTGTTTAAAGTCCTTGTAGTACATCCTTCTCTTTAAATTATTTTGATTTCTGCAAGCAAAAAATGTCTATCACCACAAATGTGTTGTAACACAGACATTGCCATCAAAATTGTCCAATTTCTTTCTATGATTTTCTTTACTTCAGTTTTTATATTAAGTAGTTAAATACCTTATTTTATCATTTTTATTCTTCTGTGTTAATAGTACATTGACAGTACTATCCAAGAATATACATGTAATACAATTATGTCTTTAATCACAGACTTCCTCATAAACCCCTTTCACCTTTACTAAATCATATCCACTTTCATAAAATTCTTGCATCATATCTGCTGCCTGTTGTCTAAAAATCTCATCTTCTGTATTAAGTCTACTTAACCTAGTCAACTGTGCTCTTAGTACCCCTGTGAATACACAAGCTGCATGCTTACTATGCCTATTTACATAGCGGTTTACTTGAACATCTTTATGAACCCTAGTTTCTATTCTTCCTTTTATTTTTCTTATCTCTACATCTAAGAAAACTACCTTTTCATTTGAACTCTCCATTTTAAACTTTAAAAAGCTGGTAGTAGACCTAAGATAAGCAATGTATGTATTTAACTCTTGTAATGTACCTTTCAAAGCTAGAAAGCAGTCATCTACAAACTTTTGGTAAAATATAACAATATTCAAAGCATTTTGTTTACTATAAATGAATTACTTCTCCCCTTCATACTAAATTAGCATAAGTGTTGGCCATGGAAGTACCCATGACCACACCTGCCAACTGCAAATAAGATCCATTGTCAAACAAGAAAATGTTTTTAGTTAGTACTAATTCCAGTAGCGTACATTTTCTATGTATCTGGCTTGTAGGCTTGCTTCCACACTTATAGTCTCATATAGCATCTATTCCATATCCATTTGGCATTACTGTAAATAGGGACATAATGTCCAATTTAACAAAAACATAATCTATCTCTTAATGTTTAACATACCACTCTTTCAACTTATACAAACAATCTGTTGTATCTTTCAAAATACTAGAACATTTCTCTAGATATATTTTCAACTGTTTTTGCAAATACATAGAAATGGGCTCAGTTATCCAATCACCCCCTGAGACTATTGGTCTCGGGGGGGGGGGTAAACACATCTTTATGTATTTCAGGAATACCATATATCTGTGGTATTCTAGTGTGCATGGGACAGACAAATAATTAAACAATTCCACATTTATATCATTCATTAATTGTAATTCATAAATGACCATATTTATTTCAGAAATATGTCTTTTTACTTCTAAAAAAGCGATTTTTCTAAAGGTCTGTGCATCCTGTACCATTTCATTTAAAGATGCCATATATTTTACTCTGTCCATTATTACAGTGGCACCACCTTTATCAACCTACTTTATAATAATGCTTGCATCACTTTCTGTTTAAGGGCTATATTTTCTGCATATGTCAAGTTATAATGTTTTTTATTACCTCTAGAATATAATGCTCTTAGTTCACTTTCACATTCATTACTAAATGCCACTAATAATGGACAACATACTTTTATAAATGTATTTAATTTCTTACAAATATTCTTTTCTTGTGCTGTATCTGTTCCAAAAATCAGCTTTAAGCCTAAATTTTGCATAAACAGTTTCAGGTCTGTTAGCGCCTTTACAATATCATCACTACTTGTTGGGATAAATTTCAGTCCCTTTCCCAAAACAGATAAATGTAGTTCAATTAACTGATAATTAGATAAAGTCACAGTACCTTTATCTATGTGCATTAATGTCGAGCAGTCTTACTCTTTTGAGCCGGACTGTTGTTCTTCCTTTTTGTCCCATTTGTAATGCTGTGTGTTCAGCCCTGCATGGACCTCCCTCTTTTTTGAGCTTCCTACCTTCTCTGGAAGGTTTAGCTGAAATGGAAACATTACTGGCACATTTTGCTGTCTATTCTGTTGCTTTTTGAAGAAATTAGAAACACTGCGCTGCTCATAGCTTGTTGTAGAAGTTAACTTCTCATTTTCATCTCTTCCTCTTGTAATCTCTGATACTTCACTAGCTGCCGATGTCACTATGGGCAGAGCCAAAGATTTCTCTTGGTTGGAAGGCTCAGAAGCTGATACAGAGGACTCTATGTTCCCATTTGTTAGCAAAGCTGTCTCATCAACTCTAACCGGATCAAAGTTGTCCAAATCGCTGATTTTATTAGTTTTTAATTTATTTTGTTGAATTTTACATAATCTGATTTGGGCCAAGAAAAATGTGTCCTTGTCTGAAGTCATTCATATATCGACTTATTTTATTCCTTTTTTTCATTTCTAACCTAGTATCAAACAAATACATTCTATCAAGCATGTTCTGGTATGTAGCTGATATACTAGGAAAATGGTATATTTGACAGCTCATTCTCCATTTTAAACATTTTATCTTTTAGTTCTTTTTCAATATTCTCAAATAAGTTATTCATTAAGCACATATAATCTGTTCTTAACTTTAAATTTAACTGCAGCCACTGTTTTAAAGGTTCTGGATATGTTTTGGCATAAGAAGGCATTTTAAGCACCCTCAGTCCATGAGGGACTATTCCCAGCTCCAAATAAGCTTGAAAGCATAACCGCTGCCATTGGAGCTGCTTAAATGCCTGCACTTTCTTTTCTAATGAATCTAATGTTCTTTCAAAAGCATCTACAGACTGGTCAGTGGTTACCACAGATGTTGGTACTGTAATAGTCTTTGATAATAATGGATTACCTTCTTTCAGAAGAAGAGTTTTCACAGACTGACCAAACTCATTTACTTCTTCCATTTTACTGGCTGGCTGACTGGAATACACCCTCAGTTCTGGCACTCACAGTACTGACATAAGCCAAATGTCACAAAAACAGTCTGTACTGCAATAAAAGGAGTGAAGTAGCAGTAGTAGAATTCAAACTCAAGAATCCAATGCCAAAAGACAAAAAACAACGTTTATTGCAAAGCTTTTAGGTCACAAACACCCTTCTGTAGTGCTACTATCATGAAAGTAAAAAATACAACATTTAAACAGGAGTTCTTAAAAAAACACATGATTACAGCCAGCCTATCACAGAATAATAATGATCCCCCATATTACAATATACACTTTATAACAATGCATATGTATATGTAAAAAGCTATATAAAATAATTGAAAAATTAATATCTAAATATATATGCACATACCATACACACACACATATATATATATATATATATATATATATATATATATATATATATATATATAAACATATACATAAAACTATAAATTTTAATTCAGTTATTGATATAGTATATGCTAGTAATAGAGGTGGTAACATTAACAATATTGTTGAACTTAAAGTGTATGAATGGATAGTTAGGTTACAGGCAGATTCGTTACCTGCTTTAAATAATGCCGTTAGCTTGAAGCCCATTTTAGTAAAAAAAATAAATAACAGGCAGAAATGTTATAGTTTTATGTGTATGGTATGTGTATATATATTTATATATGATTTTTTAAATGATTTTATATAACTTTTTTACATATACATATGCATTGTTATAAAGTATATATTGTAATATGGGGGGGGGTCATTATTATTCTGTGACAGGCTGGCTGTAATCATGTGTTTTTTTAAGAACTCCTATTTAAATGTTGTATATTTTCCTCTCATGATAGTAGCATTGAGGAAGGTTGTTTGTCCGAAAGCTTTGCAATAAGCGTTTTTTGTCTTTTGGCATTGGATTCTTGAGTCTGAATTCAACCACTGCTTCTTCACTCTATTTATTGCAGTACAGACTGTTTTTATGACTTTATAGATACAAGCAGAAATATCTTCATGGAAATCTGTATAACTTGGCAAAAAAGTAAAGGATAAATACAAAAATTATATAGATGATGATGATGAAAGGATGAAAGATAAAGTTATGCATGTTTTACAATTTTCTTATCCATTGAGTTACTTGTTTTAGCCTAATGGTGAACTATATTTATCACCTATTAACAGAGTTTGGTAAGTTGTCTGAGTAATGAAAGTTTTTAGCCTGCTTATGTGTTGCTGAAAATTATTGACATACTTTTTCTAAATGTATCTTTTTTATAAGTTCTTATATAGTACTTTATATAGTCTTTTTAATACTTTAGTATATGTTTACATCTATTACAGAAGTTTCATTTTCTACCATATTAGTACTTTAAACTGACACTGCTTCAACTAAACTACACCTTCATTATTTTCAATTATACTATGACTTTAAACAAAACAACTATTTTAATGGCATTTCTCCAATGCCAATGATTTTAATCCTTGTGCTCTTTTTTTAAATCATTCAAATATCTGAAAAGTTGTTTTACACTCCAATATTATTACATTCTGGCTACTTGATCTTGCAAGTTAAGCTGACATTATGGTGGGAATTCAATAAAGCCTACAAGGAGAGATTTTCCATGTAGGCATAGTGACATGGCCCCAACATGGAAACCACCTGCTGAGTGATCCAATACACAGAGCAGAGATACGCGCATGAGTGTGGTGACACGGAAGTGTCCATGGAATGCAAATCACATCATAAGATGGTAAAATCCATGCAGATGAGGGTCATTTGTGCTCCAATAAGCAGAAAGGCATCCGTGTAGGTGCAGTGTTGGTGTCAGAAATGTACAGAGAAAAAAATGTATACCAAAATGTAAATTTTAAACAGGGGCTGTAAAAGCCCGAAAAGAATGTTGGATATTGCACTGTAGGCATGCAAATGGCCAAAACAATGGCCACCAAGTCCAAAAAGCAATGCAAATTATTACAAATGATTTTTTGTAATATATATATATATATATATATTATGTTTGTGTGGTGCACAGCAACGTGCAAACATGCAGTTATGCAACAAATAAAATGTTGAAAAAATGAAAATAAGACATTTGCAAAAATAATGCGTTACAGTGCCCTGCATGAAGAGTGTAAAATGGCAGGTTTCAATGGTTGCTAAGGAGGCATGCCCTGGAGTAGTGAAGTATCCAGGGTATATTCAAATAGCTGTATGCAAATGAGCTGGGTTACTGAATCACAAAAAGTGCTACTGTGTCTGCAGATTCAACCTGTGGTAGGGCTAGAACCATATAGGTAGTAGAACAGGCATCTGCCATCAAAAGGGGGTCTGTCATGCTATGTTTAAGTGAATTGGAGCTCAACAGTGCCCATTTCCACTCAGTTCAGTAAAGCTTAGCAGAGGGGGCATGTCCAGTGCTGCTAAGCTTTGTTTAGCTGTGGAGCAAATGTTTTAGTGGGTTTAAGCTATGCTGAGCATGCCTATGCATGGGGGTCTGTCCATACTCCTGAACACTGTTTATACTAGTGACACGGGTTTGAGTGCCGAGCCGCAATGATTAACAGTGAAAGGAATTAAAAAATATATAAAATAAAATAAAAGGAAATAGCCTGGAAAAGCCAATCAAGTATAGATGACTGATAAGCTCTGTTCAACTGACACTGGCTCATTCAAACCTTTTAATGATAAACCTGGCAGGTGGAATGCATCATAGTCAGCCAATCACACAAGCTACATCTGCAGCCTGCCAGTATAAAGTATGCATACACCCTTCAATCTGATATTTCCCACATACTCTGCACCACAGGACTACACTCATGGGAATTTTAACCAGAAAAATGATAGGGGCTGCTGCTGCTCTGCTACATCTGAATGTGCAAGAGGCTGAAGTCAGTGCTGATGCTGATGCTGACAACTGGCCTAGACTGAGAAGGTGAAGAGTGTTCAGACCCAGGATAATCTTCCAGGAGCTATATTAGCTGGAGATAGTACAGCAGTATAAGGTGGAAGAACTCACTGAGCTGTGCCACCCTCAACTCAGATCCAGAGCCACAGAGGGGAACCCATCCCAGTGGAAACAAAGGTATGTGTAACCCTAAGAATACTAGCTACAGGCACTTTTCAAAGATCTACTGGGGACATGCTAGGGGTCTCAAAGGCATCTGCATCCAGGGTACTCCACCATTTCCTGGCTGCCATTCAAACACATGCCAGTGAGTACATATATTTACCCCACACACCTGAGGAGAGGGCCAGTACTATGTGTCTCTTCCATCATGTAGCACACTACCCTGAGGTATTGGGTGCCATAGACTGCACTCATCTCCACATCAAAGCACCACCTGGTGTTGAGGATAGAGTCTATGTCAACTGCAAGTGGTGCCACTCCATCAATCACCAGGTCATGTGCATGAATGTGTATGCTGACAGCCCTGGCAGTTATCATGACTCCCATATCTGCACACATCAGAGCTGTACCAGACGTTTTGCCAGGGGGACATCCAATACAGCAATATACTGGGGGATGCTGGCTATGCACTGGAGTTGTGGATGATGACACCCATCAGAAATGCACACACACCTATGGAATAATGCCATAATGAGGCACACACAAACTAGGAACATCATAGAGTGTGTGTTTGGGCTGATAAGTCTCAATTCTGCTTCCTCAATCTATTTGGTAGAGCCCTGCAGTACTCTTCAGCCACATGTGCACACATGTTCACAGTATGTGCCATGCTACACAGTATGATCCTGCAGAAACAGCTACATCAGGAACATCAAAGGGAAGGGACACACAGCTCCCCACCAGTGCCAAGGTCCCTACAGCCACAGGGGGGCTTAGAGGAAGAACATCCTGAGCCTGTCCCTGTAGGCAGATGTAGGCATCCCAGTAAGCCCTGGCCTTGTCAAAGAGGCAATACATAGCACATGCACTGACATCCCAGGGACCTAGGGATGGACAAATCACTTTGACTTACATACATAGTAAAAAGGATGCCAGCCCCATCACACAACCTGCCCCATACCATGTATTGGCTCTGTACTGCATTCATTTGACAAAGTCAGCCCTGAAGTACTGTGTTCTCAACTGCTGCACAAGGTAAGTCACTCTTCTGTACAGCAAATATATGGGGTACTTGACTATGGTAGCATATGTATGTATCTGCTGCATGTATGTTAGGGAATAGAATGGGCTAGTGGGAAACCTGCAGATAACTGACAGCTATGTGGGACAACAGGAGCTCTCAGCCCAATACTGGCTGTCCCATAATATACAGTAGGCCCCAAGGCAGCAAAACCCACAACACTAAGTGATGGAAATGACAAATAGCAGGGTCATAGGACAAATGCATGGCTGTCAATGCTGGAGTCGCAGTATGTTTGCAAGGTAATAGCAGCAGACCACACAATCCCAGGGCTGTCCCAATCAACCTGATGACATGTTCCATTTCCACAATATGCAGGGGTCAATGTGATATGTATGCCTGTACTTTATATTGTCAGGAATTAAACTGCACTGTCTGGTGGCTGTTGTGGCTTAGTGAGTAAAGTACATTACCATAGTTGATGGTGTTGACGGTTTGAGACTGGCCACTATTTTGCATGTGAGCAAACCCTCGGATAGGAGTTCTACAAACTGTCCATATGTCACTATTTGCTACTGCAAGAAAGCTGGACACAGCCAGAAATAATGGAGGGACATGGGGCCACAGATAGCTCAGAGTAATCTACACAGTGGCTAGTAGAATAGCAGGTTGTAACAAGTCAGGGTAGCAAGAAAATGTCAAGGCCATCACGTAACTGTGTCAGTACTTACAATAAGTCAGTGGGCAATAGCATACCTCTCAAATGTACAGAGTTTTGCAGAATGCCCACAGTTTTGCCTCAAAAGTTTGGTCCATTTTTGTAACATTGCAGTTTTCTGGCAAACTACTGGCAAATCAATAAAGGTTGACGTTAGAAAATAATGACAGACATTTGAGATGTGGATGCCATACCCTTCAGAAAATTCATGCTAATACAAAACCTATGATTTTACCAACTGTCTAAGTTTGTAAGAGCAATATTCAAAAATTGTCCCTAGTATTGGGATTGTGTCCCACTTTTATAAATGACTTTGTCCAGATTTCTTGCTCTAACAGGTTGAGAGGTAGATAGGTAGGGGTTGTAATTCCAGCAATGGCATCTCCGTGAGTGTGCGCACATGTGTGTAAGTATATCCCCTTGCAGCAGTGTGTCTCTCTTGCCTATGTGTATGCAGTAGTAATTCATTTTAAGGCATGTGCCTAATGTTTACCCCAAATTAGCTTACTTTACAGGGCCTGCTGTCATCCACCTTAGAAGCACATTGAGACAGACTTCAAACACATAAGCTCAGTGGTGCATGCAATAAGTACATAGCACTATAATGCATATAACTAGATCGGTAGGGGATCTACTCTGAAAGCTAGCAACTCTGTGAGTGTATGTGTGTGTGTGTAAGCACATCCCTTTGCAGCAGTGTGGCTGTCTTGCCTGTGTTTGGGGGATGGTTATACAATTTTAAGGGCCTGTTTAGCCTCACTGGCAACCTTTCAGGGCTTACTGATGTTATCCACCTTAGAAGCACAGTTAGACATTCGCCAAACACACTAGCTCTGTGGTGCATCCAGTGGTATGTAGTACTGTAGTGCATATAACTAAATAGGTAGGGGTTCTACTCTGAAAACCACCAACTCTGTCAGTGTATGTGTGTGTATAAACATATACCATCATAGCAGTGTGGATGTCTTGCCTGTGTGTACGCAATGGTTATAAAATTTTAAGGACATGTGCAAACCTTTTAAGTTCCCCCCATCAGCAAACTTTACAGTGCCTGCAGATGTCATCCACCTGAACAGTAGTGTCAGATACTCCAAAAACACATAAGCACACGCATTACATATGTAGCACTATAATGCGTACAACAGACAAGTAGAGGTTCTACTTTCAACAAGGGTAGTACATATGTGTGTTTGTGTGTGCATATATCCCCTTGCAGCAGTGCAACTGTATTACAGTTACAAGCTATCCAACTCTGCAAGTTGCAGTCCATGTTTGGACAAGTGTGTCCTATAAAAACTACAACAATACAAATGTCCTGAGAGTGTAGAACAATGAACATTTCCTACATTATTCTAATAATTTCATGAAACAGTCATTTTAGAGCACAAACCTAAATGTTATGAGACATACCATAATCTAGGCAAATGTTACAAAACTAAGCTGTTATATTGTCAAAAAAGTGAGGTTGTGTCCATTGCACTTGCAGTGGATATGGTTTCTCCTGCCAACTCTCCCATTACTACAAAATGTGTCGCACATTGGGCATTTGATAAGGTGGCAACCATAGTCTGTCTTGCCTGTGTGTGTGCAATATGTATACATTTTGAGGCCCTGTGAGTAGCTGCTGCCCCCAAATAACCCACATGCATTGTAGGCATGAATGCTATCCACCACCACCTACATTTGTATGTACTGGCCATGTTTGTGGACAACTGTAAGTTGGGTGCTGTTTGTCAGTGTCTCTCCAAATTATGTTAACATACTGCAATAGGATCTTACATCAACTATGGACTGGTGCCAAGATCCTGGCCACAAGCTAAATGCAAAAACCTGTATCATCATACCATTAGCAAAGACAACCCCTTAAACACACATATTAGTCATAGGAGACTCCATTTTGAGACTCACAGAGGTACATCTCACCAGGCTGTATATGGAGAAGGTCAAATTTACTTGTCTGTCAGTTGCCAGAATCTGCCATATCGCATACGCACTGCTGTCTCTCAACAACAGGTACTGTTATGGGTCTGTCATAGTCCATGTTGGCGTGCCTGACCTGAGACATACCTCCCTGGACTAAATGACATGAGATATGATTGTGCCCACTGATTATGCATCCCAGGCAGGTATGTCCCTAGCCTTAAGCAGCATTCTATCACCCAGAATGATGCCACAATACAATCAGGAAATGATTGACCTTAACAATTGTCTTGGTTCCTGCTGCCATTCCAGGGGGATCAAGTACTTGGCAGCCTAGGATGATATGATCAACAGAACACAATGCTTTGCCAGAGATGGCCTCCATCTGTCCCACCTGGCCTTCAGGCTTCAGGCCAGGCTTTTGCCACCCACATAGTGCCTTTATTTGGAAAAGTGGTGACGTTAACGCTACCAACATGAAACTTTATACATAACACAAACTGAAGGCCATGCTGCTAAATGCTAGGAGTCTAAACATGAATCTGTACACATTGCAAGCAGTCACTACCCTGGACAATACTGACATCTGTGCAGTCACAGACACATGGTTCAGGGTTGCAGAGAGCACCCCAGCATTACATGGTCACCCATCCTATCATAAAGTCAGACCCCGAGATGTAGGCAACAAAGGCAAGTGACATGGGGTTTCACTATATTTGGAAGATATAAACACCTCCAGGCTGATCAAACAGTAAGACACAGAGGAGACACTCCAGGTGCAGTTAACCATTACCAAGATCCCTATTCAAATCATAGCTAGCTACCAGCCCTCACATGTGACCAGGGAGTCCATTCTGCCTACTGTTCAACTCTATCAGGATTTGACTCTGTTCACAGATCCTGGGTGACTTTATGTACCCAAATATAGATTGGTTGAAGTACTCATACTGGCACACAAATGCCCAGAGATTCATGGAATTTGGCAATGCAAACACCTTGGAAAAGCTAGTTTCTACCCGCACATGAGGTGAACATCTGTTGGAGTTGATATTAAACAACATGGGTAACCACTGCAGCATCCCTACAGTATCATCCTCCATGGTAATACCAACCATAAAGTGAGCACATTTGCAGTCACCATCTCCCAGAGTACCCATCTATTGCATTTAAGGAGAGTGTGGAATGATGGGGAAAGAATATAGGTATGTGTGGGAAGGTAAGTTGGGTAGGAGAGGTAGCATTTACAAACAGGCAAGACAGCAGACAGGGGAGGTGTATGACACATGAGGGCAATAAACACCTTGGACAGGAAGGGTGTTGTGGAATTGGAGAACCAAGATCCCCAGACAGCAGCAGTAGAACCGAGCCCCCCACCCATGGGCCATCACTGCTGCTCCTTCACTGCCCCAAAGGTGGCTGTGCTGGGGGATGGATGTTGGGGCCTGCCAGCCATTACAGGTTGGCCAGTCTGCCCTCAATCCAGTGCAGTCAATTGTCATACCCTTGCTGCATGATCCTGCGCACCATGCCTAGTAGCTCCCATTGGGTGACAACTCCATGTCTGCACCCATTCCTGGGGGGGACAGGCCCCATCTCTTGAGGCAGTTTCATCCATAGGTGGTACAGGACCAGCAGAGAGAGCAGCTCCAGGTTAGGTCCCAGATGTGCTTGGACCTGGTGCTACAGCCATTTGAGGTAGATGTATCCATGGAACTGGCCTACCCAGTTGAGCTATGGTGTTGAGGTTTTTTTCAAAGTGTATACAGTACATCTGTGGACACTGTAAAACACCCCCTACACTGATTCTTTAACCGTGTTACATAACTCTCTCTCAGTAGTGTGCCTTCATTAATATGTAAGGTGTGCTGTTGAGGGGGAGCCACAGACAAGGCCACAGTAACTTCTGTGTAGGACTTGCACTTCTCCTACATGGAGTTTATTAAATTCTCACCCATGTCTATAGTATATCCTTCATTAGTTGATGCAAGATTAGAATAGCATTAGTTACACTTTTATTTGCTGATAATTATTTACCTGAGGTAGTGCATGATTTGTTATTTTTAATTAGATTTGTCTCCCAGAATATCAGACAGATACTTCTTTCAAGAAATCTTTGAATCATCAGTTGTGTAAATGGGCTGGTGGAATAACAGCTGTGTATAGAGGAGGTAAGAAATTAACTTTAATATTATTCTCTGTACTTTATTGTAACATATATTGCAAAGGATTTATGATGTTTGCATACTTTTTCTTAACCAATTTAAAACTTAGCTTCAGTAGCCTTTTTATTATTTTCACACTTAAATCAGATAGGTAGCAATAAAACAACAAAGCCTCTTGTACTGTGGTTTGCATGTTCCATGGTTAGGCTGCTGAGAAGGTGGACTCCACAGCCAAAAGATTCATAACAGAGCCCATTATAGAATGTGTATTATTTTGGTTGCACTTCTATTTGCACTTTATACAGCTCTGAATGTTTCATTTCCTGTTTTTCATTTTTGCATGTATACTTATGATGTTACATATTACAGAAATCCTATTTTGAATAGAAAAGAATGTGAATGTCTCATGCCATTGGAGAGTTGAAATGCAGTATATTATTTATACAAGGACTGGTCATCCTAAGTGATTTGACTCTATTTACCTAGCTCATCCTTACCATATAGCCTGCATTTTTGTTGATTGGCTGATTCTTATATGGATGGTTGACTGACAGCATGTTTCTAGAGAAATGTTAGACTTGGTTAAGAAGTAACTTACTTGGGAGTGGGAAACTTTAATCTGGCAGGTGGCTTAGAGGTTTAAGGAGCTATTAGCAAGTTGCCTCTTGTAGGCCAGTGGTACAAGGTTTGATTCTCTCAGCTTCAATTGCCTCCATCTGTGACTCTAACCTAGTTACATAATCAGGCAATGCTCCCATGATGAGCCTGAAAAATGTTCATGGAGATCAGTGCTCTATCCCAGAAAACAAGTAAAGCAGCTTTGAATTTCTGACATGTGTTTTTCTTTAAGTGTTAGGATTAGTTATATCATAAGCCACTATTTTATATATTTGATAACAAGAAAATTACTGCATATATCATAATGTATGCAGACTGCCCTGAAAAAAATAACAGACTGAACTGAGTGTTTTAATTTGTTGACAAATTTTTTATCATAACTTCTTTCCTATGTTAGTCTTTCTCATGATTTTATTTACAGGAAAGTAAGGTCAAAATCAGTTGATAAATTACATAACTAGAGTGTATGAAGAGATATCAACTTCTTTATGCATAATTTATTTTTAATTTGTCATTACCATAAGTTAAGGCAACACCAGAGTTTCAATGAACATTCTTTGTTAAGGTTTCATTAAGATATATTAAAACCTGCATACTTCAAGCTTTATACTATGTTAATTAAATGCATAGTTAAATGTGTATTAATTAGGCACCTTTCACATGCTATGAACTCATGGCAACTCCTTTGCTTTTTTACACTATGTTGAGTTCAAGATGCATTCTGCATTGCATCTCCTTTTAATATTCAAGTTAATTGGTTTAACTAATAAGAAGGTTTGACATCTAGTTGAACAAGCTGATTCTGTATTTTGGCACATCCTGTTATTTTTAAGCTTCTGTTTTTAATTAAATCAAGACTCTATAAATTATTATTTCAGAAAGTGAGGACCTATATGAGTTTGGTTGCTACTTTTTATAGTCTGCAAACCTTAAAATCTGTCTGCTTATATATAACAAATATATAAAAAGAACAGAAAGAGCATTCACTTTCCTGAGTATAATCCAAAATACTTTCATTAAGTTTAATTTATTCTAAATGTGACATGTGAAACTTAAAAGAAGCAAAGCAAAGACATTAAATGTGTTGTCTAAATGTATATCCTTGTATTTGTCCTGCTGTTGCAATACCATCAATGTTTAACTGTGTCATGGGATTTCATCTAAGGGTCTACTCATTCTGCTATTTATTTTTTATTTATCCTGGAAGCAACATATTTAGTTATCAGGACAATTGCTTGTTTTCATAATTTTTCTTTCAAAGTTTACTGTAAATTATTTCCACTTCAGACATCTTTATTTCACTATTCATTTTATTCCTGCAAAACTAATGAAAGGCTAATTTTACTAATCTAATTACTTGTGAGTCTATTAATTAAAACCTTTATAAGCTTTTGTAGGATATAATCAGAAGATACTATTTTTAGTGATTAGCGGCTATTTATCATAAAGAGAAAACAAGAGTTACTGCCATCTTATAGGTTCATAGGTAGGTAGGTACTACGCTATTGGCCCTAGGGCCTATATAAGCCTAGCCAAAGGTACCCTGGCTTTTGCCACCCAAGAAAATTATTTTCCTGTGCCACTGTCGAGCAGAGCCACAGAAGTGATCCCCGGGGTGAATTTCCTATCTCCCATCCAATCATCAAGATTTTTGTTGAACAGTGCTAATGAGGAGCTTTGTTTGATATAGATAGGTAGTTTGTTCCAGAGTATGGGAAGTCTCTGGGACAGGAATCTATCCCTCCAGCATGTTCTGTTTATTGTGGTGATGAGGTTTAGGTCCCTAGAGTGTGTAGCTTATAGGGATTGGGATTTCTTTAAGTGGAGCATGTCTAAAAGCTCTGGGTTTGACATAGCTTTGTGTGTTAGGCAGAGATCGCCTCTGAGTAGGCGATATACAATGGAGTAAAGCTGCAGTTTTTTGAGACGGTCTGCATAGGACATCTCTTTGAGGCTGGTAATCCACTTTGTGAGGAATTTCTGTGGCCTTTCCAGTTGTTGTAGATGTCTTGTGAAGTACATACCAAAAGGGGCATTGTACTCTATAATGGGTCTAATGAGTGACGAATAGAGGGGAACAATGACCTATTTTTTCCTGGATGAGAAACCTTTTGTGATGAAGTGTGCCACATAGAAGAATTTCCTGACTACTGTGGCGATGTGATTATCAAAGGAGAGACTACTGTCCACCTGTGTCCCAAGGTCTCTTATCACACTTTCGGTGTTAAGTAGACTACCACCTATGTGGTAGTTCATGGGTACTGAGTTTTTACCAAAAGGAATGACAATGCACTTTTTGGCATTGAGCTTGAGGACATGGCTTTGACACCAGGCATCTGTCTCAGCAAGGCCCTTTTGTAGGATGTCCACATCTTTTGGAGTTTTGATTATGGCTCCTAGTTTGCAGTCATCTGTGAACTTCATTAGCCAAAAACCTTCTGTGTTGGCCTGTACTTCAGAGAAGTAGATACCAAAGAGGAGAGGACCCAGGACTGAACCCTGTGGTACTCCACTTGTCACTGGTCTGAAGCTGAATTTAGAGTCTGCTACTTTCACAGTGTGGGTTCTGTCAGTGAACCAGTTGGCAATCCATCTTGTGACATACGGATTTATACCTAGTTTAGTGAGTTTATCTATAATTGCAGAGTGGGTGATGGTGTCAAAAGCCTTGGCGAGATCTAGATAGGCTGTGTGAACCACCTTACCCTCATCTACGGCTTTGGTGACTGCTTCAAAGAAGTCTATCAGGTTTAGGAGACATGATCTGTCTTTTACAAACCCGAACTGGGTGGGGTCCTGAGTTTGGAGATTACCAACGTCATTGTTTATAAGTTCCATGATGATACGCTCCATAGCCTTGCAGACCAGGCTCATTAGGCTAATGGGGTGGTAGTTTCCAGGGTCTGTGGTGGCTCCCCCTTTGTGGAGTGGGATAACTGTTGCTGTGTGCCATTCAGTGGGCACATAGCCTGAGGTGAGGCTATGATACTTAGGTGAGGTGCCAGTTCGTTCTGTAGTTCATGTAGAACACAGCCTGGGATGTCGTCAGGTCCCATGGATGCTGTGTTTTTGGCTTTGGATAGTGTGTTTTTTACCTGTGCAGCCGTGATTACTGGAACTTTGCATTCTTCTGGTATAGAGATGGGCCCTTTAGGAGATGACAGAGGGGTAAAGTTAGCACTGAACCTATCTGCCAGGATACTGGCAATATCCGTTGGTTCTGTATATTTAGAGCCATTGTGCTGTAACTCAGAGCAGATCTGAGTGTTGCCATTGAGATTCTGGTCATAGCTATAGAATGCTTTGTGGTTGTCTTTAGAGTCAGTGGTGATTTTGTTTTCATAACGCAATGAAACAAGAACTCCATTATGCCTAAAAACTCTTGGTTATGATGAAATAATCTCAGAAATGTATTAACTTCTACGTTCAGCAATGCTTAATTTATTTAAAAATGTATTTAGGATATCCTTCCATCAAGAAATACTTTTTAGTAACTCCCAACACTAAAGCAAGGGAAATATCCTGACAAATGTGTTTCATAAAGACATACATCACTTTTGAATACTGATTATAAGATATATCTGTCAATTCTAAGTGCTTAATCCATAATGATCAAGCAGGATTTATTCATAATAGAAAAAAACATGATAATATCAAAAAATTAATAATAGCTATTGACTTTTCTATGGACAATAATATAATATTAGATATTATAAGCTTAGATATGGGAAAAAGCTTTTAATAGGGTTACTTGGTCATATCTATTTAAATCTTTAACCAGTTATTCCCAATTCGGTTTATTTTTATTGCTAATAAATCTTTATTATAATTCCAGAGTTTTTGTTAAATAGGCTCTGGGATTCATTAATACCTCCAATATGTGCACACTAAGTGTACACTATTCTGAGTGAAAAGACAACACAAACATAACTCACATCATCTTCTTGTCCCTAATTTTACATTTCCTACTGATTTCCCTTACAGCTTTAAATACCGAGGGGGATGCAAAAAGATTACCACAAAGTTTAGACTACATGTACACTTAGTATAATCTTTCTGAGTGACTAAAAGGCACAGAAAATGTGGTAGGGATGTTCTTGAATACACACCGTGTAAACTTCATGTACACAAGTGTAGGTGTTATTGAATCTGGCCCTAGTCTTTTAACCTTGTATGGGTATATCAGAAAGGATATTAATCAAGGCTTCCCTCTTTTACCTATTTTATTTGCATGAGCCATTGTACCCTTTGCTAGATATATTAGATGTGACTTTAAAATTGTGGGATTTAAATTTAATGAATATTGTAATACACAAATTCATCTACAAGAAAAATAATATTCTCTTAGCCGTAAGTGATATAAACAACCCTCTTCTTCAGATTTTTCAGTCTGTTAAATTATTCGATGAAATCTCTGTCATGAAATTGAATAATAGGAAGACCAAAATATACTAATTTATCATAAGTTAGTAAATACTAATAGTAAAGACTAATTGGTGTCACATCTTTCTTACTTGTGAAAAAATATGTTTGGGATGAATTTCACAGTTTTAAAGGCACTATGCTGTGATAACTGTGAAGCCACCAATGTTCTTTTACTGACTAATGTTCCTAACCCTTCTTTTATCAAAAAAAGATAAATTTTCTTTTTATGGACCATGCTTACAATTGCTAGAAACATAATCGCAACAAGCTGGAAGAGGTGATTACCACCAAACATCAGGGGCTTCATAAACTTTGCTATTTTTTTTTTTGTTTGACAAAGAGAAATTCTTATTGTTATAATGAGATAAAAATAAGTTAAAATCTGATTGTTAGCAAAATTTATTATTAATGCTGAAAAATTATAATAGCTGGTTAACTATGTCACTGACTAGTAGTAATATGGATTTTTTTGTTTAAAGCTTTATTTAGTTGGCTGCAATATTGTAAATATTAAGTACTTTTTTTTTTCTTTTTTGGTCATCTGTGTGTTATTGATAAATAATAAAATAAATATTGCAAAAAAAGAGATATGCATGGCATTCTATCAACCTTTGACAATTTTGCTAACATTTATGTTTCTAATACCAAGTTTTTTGAGTCAAGTAATACAAAAGACATCCTAGAAAATGTATACAAAATATAATATCTTAAGAAATGACTGCCTGTTGAATTATTTTACTCACCAGGAAATTTTGGATCCATTTTTTTATTCCTTAAAACAGTTAAAACCATAGCTATTTGGCATCCAGTTACTAAGAAAAAATGAGTTGTAATTCTGCTCAAATTACAAGTATAAGACACATCATACATAACAGATAATTAAATCCATCTATGCCATTTTTTATTCTCAATGCACATTCTGATCCCTTACTTATTCAAAGTTCATTCATCCAATTTATATTACAAATGTAGATATTAAAATGTATACAACTATATAGGCCAAAATATTCTGATTTGTTGCTCTGAAAGCCATTTCAGAGTTCTAATTGCACTGTTTGTAATCAAAAGAAATACAAGATAGTGATATAACTTAATTCTATATCATAATATGATCTGTTACATCCAGCAAGCAGTTTTTCACTTTGATGCAGGGAAAGCCTTTCTCTGAGTGCATATGCCATTTATCATTAGTGTGCTGTAAAAACATATATATATTTTACCATTATAAAAATACTCAAGCCATTAAAGTATTATATGATCATGTATCATCATAATTATGAATGAAAAGGACCAACAACTGCTTAGAAAAGATGGTACTGTTGAGTACTAAACAATAAAATAACAAGACAGTATAACCACAACACTATTTAATATAAAAAATATATATAAAGACAAACTTTCATGTTAAACAGATACTTTTTCAAGATTTAAAATCGACACACAGAAGCTTCAGTTAAAATATTCTTTCATGTCACATAATCAATGATGCAATGGCCTTGAATGAAGCACTGCCTTTAAAGGATAAGTTTCATTTAGGCCGAGAGAGCTCAAACCTCTTAATTTACTAATACAGTAATATTTCTTATATTCTGTTTTTATTAATGATGTTACCTCTTCTTACATCAGAAAAACATAACATGAAGCAAGGAAAATGCAAAACTATATATATATATAGAGAGAGAGAGTGAGAGATGATGCATTAACCTCCTATTCATCTTTCCAGTATAAAAAGCTATACAGACTGAGAATCTGGTAACATATACCAGGTTCATAATTTCACAGTTGATTGATTGCCTACACCCCAAAATACTGTAATTGGTTGATGTTTAAAGGAGTCAGTACACAATACAAACTGATAATAATTGCAAATCTGACAAGGACATGTACCACTGAGTAAACCACATTTTATATATTTATAACAAAGCCATTGTTTTAAGTTCAATTTATTCTTATATGCAAACCTAGGTGCAATGCCCACTAGTCTCTTAATTTTAGATGACTTGGTCAATATTGTCCAGTTGTATGACAGAAATCTTGTAATGTGTTTATACTTACTGTCATATGTCAAATACAACTGGAACATTTAAAGACTGACTTGATATAACATGTCATCATACCATTATTAGAGGATTGAAATATGAACTCATGCTGGTATGATGCAAAGATCTGACAGTGGGTACAGCTATTTCTAGTTCTTTACTCTTATAGCTATGCTGAATAAAATATTTAGTCATGACCAATCTGACCTATCAAATTCACAATCTACTGTGGTCCATCCTGATAGTCAACAAAATTGTCTCTTCAAAATATTCTTAAAGAAGATATACTTTAGATGCATACTGCTAAACTGAAAATAGCTCTTCTTACTGTTTTCATATAAATCATAGTTTTAAGTAATCCATCTGAATGTTTATACAGATGTACATCTAAACATATAATATTGATAGCTGAAACATTCATATCAAACTGTGAAAATGCAGTGCTATCTTTCAAATATGTAAACAATGTACTCACTAATAATAATTCCCATAGAGAAAATATCTTGTTTTATACTAGGTTCGTTGATGAAATTTTTCTGATATGAGGTTCAGATGTCACCATATTGAGTGATGATGGATGTGACTATTCTCCTGTCCAATACATGTCAGCATTAGCCTACAATAGTCTGCAAAACTCTCTAGACATGTTCTGTGAGAAATTATCTTCAGTAATGGTATATTCCCTAAAACCAAATGTGGTCCCAAAAATAACATTTGATCCTGTTATGCATATCAAGTAACTACCACAGCAACCTTGCACTAACTATATGGACAAATACATTCCCATCCAATCACCATTAGGCAAAATCCTCTCCACAGAATATTTAAATCCTTTTTTAAAAGTTATGTGGTAGTAAAGTAAATGTATGCATGATCTCCAAACACATTCATGTTATTTCTTGCCAGGTTCATCGGTATTTAGCCTAATCTCTTCTGTGCTGGCCTATGCTGTCTTATTCTGTAATATTCTATTCTGTCTTTTCATGTTACCTAATTCCTAAACACTTGATTAGAAAATATTTTTCACTCCATCTTCTAGCCTCTGTCTTCATCTGTTCTCCTGAACTTCACTAATTCCTTCATCAGCCTCTCTCCCTTGCTGTCTCAATCTTGCTCATTCTATAGGAAAATATGCACAAGAAGTAGGAATAGCGTTCATTATCTAAGGAAGGCATCAACATATGTTTCAAAGTCCTACTTATATATGTATATCTCCCTCGTATACAGCATCACTGAAGAATTTTGTGATGTTCTGCTATTATGCTGAACTCTCTTTAACTATATCTTGCAGTATTTCTAATAATAGCAAATTGCTATTACCATCTTAAGAAAGACTATTTTCTATACTTTTGTATATACACACAGATATTGTGCAGTGTAGTTTGTTCTTTTTTTAATTTATTTATTTCCAAGAAACCAAGACAAATAAGATAAAAGATAATCCACAGACAGGAAGAACCGAACCAAAAAGCACAAAGTGCAGCTTTATTGAACAACAAACAGGTCAATAAATCAAGCGCTTTCGCCAGGCAAATACCTGGCTTTCTCAAGATAAAAAGTAGTGTGACTGAAAAGTTTAAATACTTAAGCATCTGATCACACGGTACTTAATTAGTTCAACAAACATCCACTTAAGAAGGCAGTTAATTAGTAACTGAACTCAGTGAGTGAAAAGTATGCATATGAAAATGCAGAATAAAAGTTCAAATAGTGAAAACACTAAAAAATCATTTAAAAATCATTTAAAAATGATGTACAAATGTGTGCATAAAAAATCACAAATATGTAAGATAAAAGACATTTACTAATTGTAACAAGAAAATCATAGTCTAGCCCTTCTCAGCTTTAGTACACTGGATATATTAATGGCCTCATTGAGACCAGGGGATTTTGCAGCATTAAGTCTAAGCTGCCATAAAAGTTCTTTATATTCAAGGCGGGCTTCCCAATCACCTCCTCTGGCATCCTGGGTCACCTGTTCAAGAACCATAAACTTAAGTTTCATGTTAGGGAAAGAAGCAAGATGTTTAAAAAAAACATTAGTGTCCTTCTTTTTTGTAATGTCATATTGATGCTCATAAATTCTTTTTCTAAGGGGTCTCTCAGTCTTCCCTATGTAGAAACTGCAACATTCTGTGCATAATCCTAAATACACCACCCCTTTGGCTCCACAGTTGAAATATCGGTCAGCGTCAAATCTAAATTTTCTAGATCGAAGATAAAAAGAACTATCATTCATGATAAAGGAACACTGCTTGCATGCCCCACATTTACAGGTACCAAGTTTAGGGGAACAATGCCTTGAATCTGATAGATGCTTTCTTTCAAATAACCATTTTAGGTTAATATCCCTTCTAGTCACAAATTTGTGAGGTTCCTGGATTATCCCTTTAAAGTCATCGTGTAGCATCAAAAGTGGCCAGTGTTTAAGCACTGTGTGTTCCACCAGTTGGGAATCCTGTGAAAATGTGTGAATAAAACTATTATGCAAGTTAAAGTATTCCAAATTCTCAAACTGCTCAACTTGCTGAAAGCCACTACCTAACAGCAGAAAATACTTGGTATGTCTATTATCTGTCACTTCTTGGGCCATGTTGTTAACCAAGGAGGCAGGGTAACCTCTTTCTAAAAAAAGTTTTTTTAAAAACTCAACTTCTTCAAGAAAATATCCATCAGTGCTAGACATCTTAGATGCATGAATGAATTGCTCCTTAACCAAGCCCTTCTTCTGGTGAAATGGGTGACCACTGTCAAAATGAAGGTATGAATTACAAAAGGTGGCTTTCCTAAATTTATTTATTTATTTATTTTGATGCAAAACCTGCTTACTATATTTGAACATGTGGATATTTCTCCCTGAGAATCCAGCAAAATGAGACTATTGCCCATACATGCTTTCCTGGTTAACAAACAGAAATAAACTAATCATTTATTAGAGAGTGAAATGAGACCCATGCTGAACAGGTGCCAGTCTCTCCTTTATGGGTCAACAAATGTTAAATAAAATAAAAAAAAATAATAATAAAAAATAAAAATAGAGAGAATAGGTCACAAGAAGATCCTTAAGTAGGACCTTCCCTATACTATACTATAACTGTTTATAGCTGCCTCCTTTCTCCTTATTGTACGAATATTGAGGAGTCATAGTTATACTTCCCATACCTTGTTCCCTTCTTAATGTAGCCCATTCATTACTCAACAGCTGTACCTTGGACATTTTCCTGTCTGTTTTTCAGTTGTAAGGCATAGTGGCTTACTATTGTTCTTTTGGCTCCTCTCCATTTCCTGTCTGCTACTTATATCTCACCCCTAACCCTCAGTATACTTTTTCCCATCTAGGTTGAAATCGTTCTCCTTTAGCACCCTCATATTGCTACAATGTCTTGTTCTGTCTCCTATAGATACTATCTTCCCTACTTTTTGTGTGAATTCTATTCAACTTCTTCCTGATAGCTTTTAACATTGCCACTGCTATTGCTGTTTTGTTGTGTATTAAGCTATTTTACTTATTGTGATAATTGATAAGCCTGTAATTAACTGGAAACAACTGAAATGAGACCCATGCTGAACAGGTGTCAGTCTCTCCTTTATGGGTCAAGTCTTGTGTACTTTTCAGAATGAATTTTCCAAACACTGTAGTTCATTTAATAAGGCTTTATTAAATGTTTACAATATCCAAATACTGTCTTCATTAACAGTGGTAATAATAACAGTGCTGCTAAATATATCCAAAGTTTCTGTACATATTTTCTAATTGTCCTGAATAATGCAAAACAGAAACAGTCTTTATTTAACCTGTCTTCTGTACTCAGGCTCGGGTGCCTGTTTTGCAGCTTAATATTTTCTATATATCAGGTCAAACTAACTGACTGACTTTTCTACTGTATCTAAAGTATATTTAATAATACCAAAACTCTGTAATGCTTTACACGCCTTTTTAGTCTTGGTTCTCAGGCCTTGTCTTGTTTTGCAGGTGTCTACCTGTCTCATTATGTAACATTTTCTTAATTCTTCCCTTGAGACAAAGAAAAAATCTGTAGCCTTCCCTTAAAAACTGTTATCTCTCATGCTTGAACAGCAAGGTTAATCTTTCTACTTAAATGTCTTTTCTGCATAAATAAAACACACTTTCTAGGCCAGTTTTACCCTTTAGCCTGTCTAATAACTACTTTAAAATAAAAGTCCCTAATCTAACATTTATCATTTGCTGATCCTTATTTATTGTATTCACACAGGATCTGGTTTCACCAACCTCCATTTCCCTTGCTATGTTTGGCTACTAACATCCTATCTAACACAGTCTCATTGTATATCTTCACCTGTATATACCTCTTCTTGTAAATTTACTCAGAATACTATGAAATCAGCAGTAGGTATACCAATATATCCCTTGACTTTTAACCTATCACCTTGCCTTTATATCAAGCATAAAATCTTTCATTACCACTCCTCTACTCAAAAAATAAAACCTGTGAATGACCTCTTGAAATGGACACACTTCCTCTCAAAAACCCTCCACTCTATTGACATCCACAAAATTGCCCAATGTTGTCACATCCTAGGAGTTGTAAACCCACTAACCTAAGTAGTAAAGAAGAAGGCCTATAAAATTGCTGCTTTACTAACCTTCATTAAACCACCACCTCACAATACACCTTTATCCACCTGTGCTGTCCGCTTGTTAAACCTCCACCTATATATACTAATAAAACCAGCACATCAACCCCCTCACTCCAGCAATGCCCCACACTGGCCTACCATACACATCAATTATTCTCATTATTACACTCTGTAGCATTTGTAACAAAATACCGAACTACATCCTTGGTTTTCTCAGTATACCCCTGATATTCTTGCCATCAAAGAAACCTAGCTTAAGCCTATCAGTAAAGATTTTCAAATACTCCCTCAGGGTTATAGTGTTATCACAGCTTATAGACCCCACAAAAAATCAAGTGGGGTAACCTTAATTTATCCAAGCCTATGCAATCTTACTCCCTATGTTCATAAAATCTCCAAATTTCAAAATGCTGAAATAATTCTATCACTGCTAAAGTTTAACAAAAAATGTATTTTCACAGTCTATATACCACCTGGAAATAATGTACCAATTTTAGAAGAAATCCTGTCTTGAACAACTAACATACCTTACAAAATGTCATACTAGCAGATGTAAATATCAACTGGCAGAATGTTTCCCTCAGCTATTATAAACTTTTAAGGTTACACACAACTTGTCAAAACACTAACCAGATGTAATAATACCAGCAAAAGTGCAGTTCTAGACTTCATACTGGTCTCTGACTCCAGTAGGTTTACAACATTTGGAACCTAATCAAATTGATTTAGCAACTGCACCCCAGCTTATAACCATACAAATGCCTCCCACCAACATAATAACACCAATTAAAACATCCCCAAATGTTTACAAATTCAATAAAGACATCTTCATCAATACTTTAAAAGCCTTTAATTAGTCTACCCTGAAAATGGTTGCACAGGATGAGCTGATTAAACAGCCATGTCCCATTCGCCAAAAAAGAAACAAAACTAATCATTGCCATGTCCCACAATATATATAAAATCCTGGACAATCATGCATAATTTGTAACATCTAGACGTAAATAAGGAAACCAGCTCTTCTCATTACAACTGTACCCTAGACATTGTTACCTTTATTCAATACCTGCTTCATATAAAACATTGGTTCCCTAATAAAAAACATTTACCCCCATCCATTGCCCCCAAACAATAACATCCATTTCTAGCATTTATGTGATCAGTAGGTTAGATCAAATCCAACATTCTCCTTATATCACACACACACTACTATCTCTTTTACCTCTCCCCACCTTCTGCACACGAATCTCATTCAATATCTATATCCATTACAGCAACTGTCTCATTGGACCTGACTCTATGTCAAAATAAAAATATGTCTACTTACGCAGTTGACAACCTTCGTCTTGAATACCTATGATAGCTGCTGCTTCCATAGTATGACCAGTCTCTATCCTTATCAGTACATCAATAGCTGAATCCTACGTATATTCATTATGGAAAAAATCATATATTATTCCTATTCATAAATGTGGCATCTCTGCTGACATTTCCATCTTCTGGCCTATTGCAGTATTACCGCCTATCTCAGAAATTCTTGGACGATGACTTCCTAATCAACTATTTCCTACACGAATGGCTCTTAACAGATGACTCTAAACATCCAGACAATTTGGCTTCTGCCCAGCACATTTACTGCCCTACTATCATACATATTCATTCATTCATTCATTCTCTCTCTCTCTCTCTCTCTCCTTTCTTGAAATCACACATGCCCGACAAATCAAATTTCAAAATATTTTTACTAAACTGAAACTAGAGTAGTCTTCAATACAAAACTTCTTTCACTGATTATAGATGATAGTCCTAAATTTGACCTGCATATTCAAAACAACATAAAAACACTCATTTTGGAATGCTCTACATGTATAAACCCTTCCTTATCAACATCACCAAACCCACTCTTGCCACTATCTACATTCACCCATCCTTCTCATATGGCATACCCAATCTAAACAACCTTCAAGCTACATTTAAAAATAAGCTGGAGACACGTTATAATAAGGTTGCACAATTTACATCAACAAAAAAATATCCATTAGAGTGTTACACTGCCCTTAAGGCACTGTATTGGCTTTAATTGCCTCATCACATAGACTACATGCAGCCTATCTACACAGAAAGAATTATTCACATAGCCAGTAACTGCCCTGTTGTTAGACCTATTGCCCATACCTGCCACCTTAATAGACTAGTTCAGTCTAATGAACAACAATTTCTCAGAATACACAAATGTCACAAATCCTCTGCCCAGGATGCCTACTCATACTCAGTCACTAAAATGGAATTCTATCCCTCTGAAAATTAGATCTACCATTAACCTTTCCAGAAACACCTAATAAAAGAACACCAGAATAAGACTTGATTCTACTTCTGCACTACCCCAGGCTGAATACCCCCTCCTGCATGCATCCTACCAATTTCCTCCTTCTGAATACAGTCAATCTAATTCTTGGATAAAAGACAAATATCATTTTTCCTAGCCTCTGTTATCTAGTCATATCTATTCCAGAGTATGTACTCAGTGTTTATAATGTCATCTCCATGAACTGTAATTTATAAATTCTTTGACTATTGACAATATTCTTTTCAAATATTATCTCTGTCTAAGTGTTTGCACTCTGTATTATTTGTTTAGTGGGAAAGGCCGACTTGGAACAAAGCCATTTTTCAGCACAGGCCCAGGGAGAAACACTCCAGATGCATGTCTTTGTAATGTGGGAGGAAATCAGAGCACCCAGAGGAAACCCACACAGAGATAACATGCAGACTCCACACAGAAGGCACCCAAGCCAAGATTCAGACTCTTCGAATAAACAAACGTCATATAAATATAAAAATAAATAACCATAGTTTTTAATTGCAACCAGTTTCATAGACTTGTTCACAGACAAAATTTATAGTTTCAAACGGGACATATTCTGGAGGAGAGTCTGTATAGAAAAAAAGAGTTTACTTTATTATTTTGTGTGGGTATTTCATGAAAAAACTGAAGATACAGACCAGGATTTATTTTTTAGATTGCTACACTGTTTTTTTATTTTCACAGCATAGCCATTACAGATGACATTAAATTTAAATCAGAAAAAAATGCATTGTTTTCCTATTGAGAATTCATAAATCTTAAGTATATTGTATAATTACAAAATTAGAATAAAAATGTTATGTTGTTGTCCTTAAAGACATCTTCAAGCCTTTTAAATAGTCACAGGAAGAGTATCACCAAGAATTATTGTCTGGCAGTCCGCCGTTTGAGATTTTCTCAATATTTTTTTTCTGAAGTAAAAGCCAATACCAAAGGGCTCTGGCTGACTAACTTTGTAGATGACTGCAATAAAGAGTTACTGAATCTTCAAATGACTTAGTCATCCTACACAAAGGTTTATCTTAAATAAATAACTGGTGCCAAATTCATGGACTGAAACTAAATTGCACAAAATGCATTATTGTTTCTTTTCGGTAGTCATCTACCCCAGGGAAATGACACATGCACCTAAGAATGAATCCAATCATTCAGGATTTGGAAACTTACGTGGACAGTGATCTAACTTTTGACCAAGAAGCATCCATTGTTATAAGAAAGTCTTTCTGTATTGCACAGCTTATAAACAAAGGGATTGTACCTAGATCTATAGAAGCCATTATTCCACTTTACTCAGCCCTCATTAGGCCAGTCATTGAGTATAATGCCCCTTTGGCATTTATCTGTCCAGACATGCAACAACTGGAATGGCCATGGAAATAACTTACTAAATGAATACAAAGCCTAAACAACATGCCCAACATGGACTGACCCAAAGACCTATCACTGTATTTGATATCCTACAGACTGCTAAGAGAGGACCTATGTCTGAAATAAAAGGCATTCTCTGAGCCAATACTGATGGATTTACTGCACATCAACAAGTCAAATGGCATCAGAAATACATGGTCTAGGGATCCAAACTTCTTTTATAACATCAACATAACGGTTTGAAGGAAATGGTATTATACCTTGCAGAGGATACAGCTGCGCTGGAACAGACTCCTCATTCACATAAAACAAAGTTCTACCCTGTCCATATTCAAGTACAACTTGACTCTGCAGCTGGGAAACATAAAATTTAACCCCAGGACCGCCCCCTTGTATAACTAGTGGACAGAGACAAATACTAAATGCTTTATTCCATACATAGATTCCCTCAAATTATCTATGGTATGATCCCAGCTATTCTCATTAGGGGTATTATATAATTATAGACCACTGGATGGGTAAGACCACTATCTAACCTTAATTTGAGCACAAAAAGGGAAAATGGCTAAGCTTGAAATGGCCCTGGTACATATCTATGAACCTATGGGATGCAGTTGTCTATTATATTTACACTTAAAATTGCCCCCTAAGTACAGTTTATATGTAAGTAACCAAATGATTATGGTAATGATTATTACCAGAACATGTCAGTCAACTATATTGATATAACCCTTTATTGTTATGAACCAATTTTGGGGACTTGTGACCATTAAGATATATTGGACTGCATATCTCCATTATACTTGTTTTCTGTAAGGGCTGAGCATATGACTATTTCAACTTGGGAAAGCAATGCACATCTATCATGGGTCAGTACTTCATCAGAAGTAAAAGGCATGCCTATTTGTCTAGAGAAATGTCACCTATACCACTTCTTGTAGTGGGCATGGCTATATAACTGAGGTAGATTAAGGAAACTAGCATTTTTAGATACAATATATACTCATTTGTCTGAGTATAATTCTTCTAAAGTTTCACAAAGAAATGTGAAACAATGACTGAGACACGATATTCAGTATAGGTGTTTATAGGCATTTCACAATTAAATATGCCAAGCTGTTTTATATGTATATTTAGTTGTTGGGGGGATATGACTTTTGTTTAGTATAATAAATGCAGTATTTGCCAACAATTTATCTCTAGTGAAGTGATGTCATATAAGAAATAAAACTATAGATCCTTCTCAAGAACAGTGACTATTTCTCTTATTAGAATTAGAGTAGTGTCCTCTGAATATTGGCTTACAGACATAAAATGCTACTTAGAAATAGGGCTTGAGCCACTTCAAGGACCACAAAAAAACCTGTAGATCAACTTAGATACAAATAGCTAAGAAATGAAACAAAAAAATCCACCACATTACACAAGAAAAACTATTACTGTCATCTACAAGAAAAACACAAAAACAAGCCACAAAAGTTGTGGGGAGGTGTAAAAAAACACCTTAGTCCAGGATAGTCCTCCACTCCTACCCCCTTGGATTCTAACCGAACCCCCCCCAGCAGAAATTACCAAAACCTTTAACAGCATCTTTACAACAACCATCCAGAACCTAGCTAACCAATTATCGCCTGGATGCCCATATTCTCCAGCCACTACACCCTGCTCCCAACTCCCCTTTACTTTCAAGCCAGTTTGCACATCTTTGGTCCGAGAATTACTTAAAACACTAAAGCCTACCACCCTGTTGGCTGATTTCCTCCCTGCAGAATATCTGCAAAAGATGCAGATGCCATAGCATGTGCCATTACTATCCTGATCAATAGAACTATAACTGAAGCATCCATTCCCTCCATCTGGAAGATATCCCATGTCATTCCACTCTATAAAGGGGGCAGCTCTACTGAACTTTCAAACTATAGACCCATAGCTATTCTGTCACCCTTGGCTAAAAGTATGGAAAAATGCATCCACAATCAACTCCTGAACTACCTTACCCATAATAATCTTCTAGCCAACACCCAACATGGCTTTAGACCATTCCATAATACTCTACTCTTCTTCTCTAACGTCATTAGCCAACACTGAAACAATAATAAACTCACCTCTGCTATCTTTCTCGATCTTCCAAAAGTATTTGATATGGTAAACCACCAAATACTCAAACACTTTGAAATCCATCTCCCTAGAGGACCAGACCATCCAATGGTTTCAATCATATCTCAGTGGTAGACAACAGGCTGTCCTATGGCAGAGCAAACTATCCACCCTTTTACCTATCACTCTTGGAGTAGCCCGAGGCTCCATACTACGTCCACTATTATTTTCCATTTCCATCAATGATTTGTATAAGGTCATCCCAAATGCAATATGCATTCAATATGGGGATGACTCCACTTTAGTATGCACCGACACTTCACCTACATAGTTGCAGATTCTATCCCAAAATACTTTTAACACAGTTGAAAATTGGCTCCTTAACCGTCATCTCATGTTAAATCCTAATAAAACCAAACTGCTGCTTTTCTCCCCCACTCACAGGATTGCCCCTATAACCTTTACATTAAAATGCAACAATGGCAACATTATTTCCCCAGATTCCACAACCAAGCTGTTAGGAGTTATAATAGATAATAACCTTAAATTTAATCTGCATATCAATAAAACTATTAAAACAGCTAATAAAAAACTTGTCTCACTATATAGGACCAAGCCCTTCCTAACGCCATTAGCCTGAACTGTAATTACTCGTACACATCTACCCTCCATTCTTTTCTATGCTGCCCCTCTATTTACAAACCTCATCAAAATTGACCTTAATAAACTTTCTAGCAGCTACAAACACATCGCTAGATTTGCTACCGATGCAGCCTACAGAACTCATCACTGTCATAACCTAAATCTACTAGGATGGCTTGAACTGCCTAACCTACTTTAGGTTAACCAGCTAATAGTTGCACACAAGATCCTGTACCAACCAGATAAAACAACCGTACTTAAAAACCTCATCACCCCCTACAGTAACCTTATCGCATTTTGTTCATCTGAAAGACTACTAGCTCAAACTCTCAAATCCAACAACACAGCCGGTAAATCTCTATTTGCTAACTCTGTTGACAAAACATGGAATTCTCTTCCTGCTAATCTTACATCTGAACTCTGTCTACCTCAATTCAAGAAACGTCTGATTCAGTACTTTAAAAAACGATGGCTATGTCCTTGTCCTAATCCAGACTAACTCTAACCATCACTTGTGTGCACATGGATGACGTCTGCCTATACTTTATTGTTTCTTAACTTATAAATCCTATGATCTCCTTGGATCTACTACCAGATTAGCTTGCTAGGCATTCAATACCCTATCATTCTTAAAAACACTCTCTAGAATTTTCCATCTGAGTAAAAATGCAATCATTTGTTTGTGTATCTGCTTTTGTGTTTGTTTACATCTGTGTAAAATTCTTTTATTTGTGGAAGGCATTACAGTAGGGGATGTGCAGCAATCTCCCATATTAGTGAGGACCAGCTCCAGTATAGTTGCACCCCTGGTTGGTGTATCAACTAACTGGTCCAGGGAATTTGTGTTTACAAAATCCAGGAATCTCTGTGCATGTACGTTTAATGTCATATAGGATTCCCAGTTAATAGTGGGGTAATTAAAGTCACCCATGAATATGGTGTTGGGTTGGATGGTTAGTGTTTCTAATAAGTTGAAATACATGGTATGGGTTTCCTGGGTCAAACAAGGGGACCTATAGCTTGCAAGGAAGTGGTACTGGATTTTACCTACAGTGATTTGAACATGGAGCAGCTCAAGTACATTGTCCTATATCATCAGCCTTGAAGTATATTTATTTTTGAGGTAAATAGAGACACCTCCAAGTTTAGTCCCTGCCTGTGAAGTAGCTGTTTTAAATGTGTGGAAGGTATTATAACCTTGCACTGTTGGTGTGCTCTCCACAGCCTTAAACCATATCTCAGTGACCACACATATATCAGCATTCTCTAGGGTAAAGAAAACTTCTAGGGAGTGGAGTTTTTTGTTTACATTCCTAGCATTGAGCAGTAATACTTTTAGATTTTCTTGTTTTTGATTTGCTATGTCAGAAGTACTTTTAGTTTGGCATTGCCTAAAAAAGGCACTATGGGGGTAAGACAATGTTTTAGCTAATATTCGAAAGCCTAGAGGGAAGAGGTGCAGACCATCCTTGGCAAAGCAGAGTGGTCTGTTGACCATCTCCTTCTATGCTGACAAATATTACGCCACCTTGGAATGACACCGGAAACTAAGTCAATTATTGAAGTCAATCATCTTTTGTTCATATTGTGGCATCATCCTTGGAGAAGGTAAAATGCTGCTCAACGCTAGACTCATACCAGCTTGAGACACATATTCTGAGAACTCCATGATTTCTCTCTTCATATAATCTAGGGAGGTCCATCTCAGGTCCTTTACTCCCACATGTACTATGACTGAGCCATATTGGTAATACTTATTTCTCTGAAAAAATATTTTTGTCATTTTAAATACTAAAAAAAAAACATAATTCTCACAAGTGTAGACTGATCTATACACATTCAAGATAACAACACTAAAAGCAAAGGAATCATGTTAACATATGCGACACAATGTCTCATGCAAAACTAATTACCCAAGTTTCTTACCCTAAAAAATGACAAGAAAAATCTAAAAGCACTATAGGCATGTTGACATTTATATGATGGTTCAAACTAAAGTCAGAAAGACCATCATTAACTGAGATATTGTAACATTCACAATACATTCTTTTTACTACAAAAGTGTTGTTGACATTTCTTCTCATTGATACTCAGTACTGGCGTAACCAGTCAGGGGAGAAAGAAACCACACTCACTACAATTCCAGTCTCACATAGACCTACCATGACAGCAAACCAAACACATAAACACACAAAAACATACTCGGAGGCTCTAAATAAAAATCTGGCTAAGCAGCAGAGACCTCCAAAGCAGACACCCAAGCAACCGCTACCCCAAAACAAAACACGTGCAACACATAGCTCACAAAGCCAGTGTGCAGAACAGTCACAGCCCTTAAGGCTAAACAGCACACCTGATACACTTGTAATAGGTGACTCTATCGTCAGGCACACTGACATCCCGCTCACCAGGCTGGACAAGGAGAAGGTCACGGTAAGCTGCCTGTCGGGTGCTAGGATCTGCCACATAACACAAGCACTCAGGTCACTCCAAGGCAAGTACAAATATGACTCAGTCATTGTCCATGCTGGTGTGAATGACCTGAGACGTACCTCCCTGGACTACATGAAAAGAGACATAGAGGAGCTCTCTGAGCATGTAGCCCAGGCCGGTATGACCCTGACCTTGAGTAGCATCTTACCCTCACCAAGAATGATGCCACAATATGAAGACAAGATGATCAATTTCAACAACTGGCTTAAGTATTGGTGTCATTCAAAGGGGATCCAATGCCTGTCAGCCTGGGATGACATGCTCGACAAGCCACGCTGCTTCGCTAGGGACGGCTTGCACCTTTCACCCCTGGGCTTTTGGATATTGGCAAAGGCTCTTGCTTCCCCATAGTGCCTTTTTTAGGCAACGCTCAAAAGACAAACCCACCTCCATAGGTATCACAAGGGATAAGAAACTAAGAGTAATGCTACTCAATGCCAGAAGTCTAAACCTCAAGATGCAAGCACTCGAAACTCTCCTTAGCATGGAGAACATCGATATCTGTGCAGTAACAGAAACCTGGTTCAAGGCTCCCAAGAGCACCCCAGCACTACCAGGTTATACCTCATACCATGCTTTTTGGCCCCAAAACTTGGACTGAACCACAAAAGGAGGGGGAGTATCAATATTCGTCAAAGATACCCACACCTCCAGGTTGGTAGCACAGCACAAAGCATCAGAGACTATCCATGTGCAACTAACAGTGGGTAAAACTGCCTTCCATGTTAATAGCCTGCAATAGACCACCCTCCCAAACCCAGGAACCTCACTCAGCCTTCCTGAGAACACTGGAAAATATGAAGGTCTCTCCAAACACCATTATACTGGGTGACTTCAACTACCCAGACATAGACTGGGAGCATTACTCTAGCTCCAACACCCTAGCCCAAAGGTTTTTGGAATTCATAAACTCAAATGCTTTGGAACAACTTGTTACCACTCCCACAAGAGGGGAAAATATACTGGACCTGATCATCTCCAACATGGGGACTCTATGCTCCAGACCAGAAGTGTACCCCTCACTGGTAAGATCAGACCATAAACTAATCTCACTGGATATTCACATCCCGACCCCACCCCCTGCCCAGAAAACCACAGTGAAAAACGTCTCTAAAGCAAATTTCACACTCCTCAAAACCGAGGTGGAATGCTTCAAAGCTCCCGAGCATGTGAAAATACGGCCCAGACCGCAGAATCCTTTATAAACACATTCTATGAACACCTTCAGGAATGCATGGATCATGCAATCCCAAATAAAACCAAGACCCAATCCTCCAAAGGCAGACATCCTGTCTGGTGGACCCCAGCCATAAACAAACTATACAATAGAAGGAGGAAGCTACTACATGATAGAGCAAAATCCCAAAAAGGGAAGTCATCTCTGATCAGTATTAGCAAAAAACTACGGGCACTCATAAAATTGTCTAAGGCCAGCTTCAAGAGAAAAATTGCACAGGACACTAAGGATAATACAAGGCTTTCATTAGTTATGTTAGGAACCTGGGTGGGAATTCCCAGATATGCTCAGAATTACTCCAAAATGACAAAAAATACATCAAACCCACAGACATTGCCAACATCCTAGCTGACAAGTTCAGTGCAAACCCCCCCCTCCCCACCAAAAGGGCAAATATCTATCCCAGCAGAGTGCTGCCCCCCTGACATCTCAGATGCTCAGGTAAGAGCCGCCCTCTCCAAAGCAAAAAAACACAGCATCAATGGGACCAGATGGTGTCCCGGGCTGCATCCTACATGAACTCCAAGAAGAGCTAAACCCAAACATAAAACTACTGTTCAATCTCAGCCTTACTACAGGATATGTACCCAAAGAGTGGCGTATAGCAACAGTGGTCCCTCTCCACAAAGGTGGTGCCTCAACGGATCCTGGAAACTATTGCCCCATAAGCCTGAATAGCTTGGTCTGCAAATCTATAAATCTATGGAAAGGATCATCATGGACCTCATAAATAAAGATATTGGGGACCTACAGACACTGGATCCTACCCAGTTCGGCTTTGTTAAGGGCAGATCCTGCCTCTTAAACCTGGTTGATTTCTTTGAAACAGTCACCAAGGCCATTGATGAGGGGAAGGTGGTCCACACAGCCTACCTGGACCTCACAAAAGCCTTCGATACAATACCCCACTCGGGCATTATAGATAAGCTCACCAGCTTAAATATTAACCCCTATGTCACTAGATGGATTGCAAACTGGCTCAAGGACAGAACCCACATGGTTAGAATTGCTGGAGCCATGTCAGACTCCAAACCAGTTACAAGTGGCATCCCACAAGGCTCAGTCCTGGGACCTCTCTTGTTCCGTATATATTTCTCGGAGGTACAGGCCAATTCGGAAGGACTGTGGCTGACCAAGTTCGCAGATGACTGCAAACTGGGCACCATAATCGGCTCTCCAGCCGACACAGGCATCCTCCAAAAGGGCCTCATAGAAACAGACAACTGGTGCCAGAGCCATTGCCTCAAGCTAAACGCCAAAAAGTGAATAGTCATCCCCTGTGGCAAAAACAAAGTGCCCACAAATTACCATATAGGTGGTAATCCATTAAGTACAGAAGAAGTAATTAGGGACCTGGGGACCCAAGCTTGACAGCAATCTCTCATTTGACAACCACGTGGCCAAAGTGGTTAGAAAAACATTTTATATAGCCCACTTAATCATGAAGGGATTCACATCTAGATCAGGGGAGGTCATCATGCCTTTTTACTCATCCCTCATCAGGCCCATAATTGAGTACAATGCGCCTTTTGGGATGTACCTTAACAGACACCTGCAGCAACTGGAAAGACCCCAAAAGTACCTCACCAAGAGGATCAAAGGGCTCAAACAGATGCCATATGCTGCCCGGTTAAAGAAACTCCAGCTCTACTCAGTGGCATACCGCCTGCTCAGAGGCGATCTGTGCCTGACGTATAAAACCATGTCCAACCCAGAATTAATGGACATGCTGCACCACAGAAAATCCAAATCCCATCGAGCTACACACTCGAGAGACTTGAACCTCAGCACTGAAATAAATAGGACATGCTGGAGGGATAGATTCATAGCCCAGAGGCTCCCTTCACTCTGGAATAAAATCCCAGTCCAGGTTAGGCAGAGTCTCTCTGACTCTCTTCAAGAGGAATCTTGATGAGTGGATGGGAGATCGTAGGTTTACCCTGGGTATCACTTCTGTGTCACTGTTAGACAGAGGCACAGTATACTAACCTCGAAAAACGGCATAGCAAAATTAATTTAAAATGGGTGGCGAAAGCCAAACACACTCTGGCTAGGCTTATAAATGCTCTAGGGCAGATAGCCTAGTATGAACCTATGAACCTATATATATATATATATATATATATATATATATATATGCATTATCTAGTTCCAAATGTGCCCATTTCAATACCCTGAAGGTGACATCACCTAACCCAGATCCCATCTGGAGCAAAGTAGTGAAGGTACTCTTCAAAGAAAACCAGTGTGTTACAGGAGCTACACATGTACACACACACACACACACACACACACACACACACACACATGCATGCATGCACAAACACCCCTGTATTCACAGCAGACACACAGTTATACCTACTCATACATAACAGTGCACATTCTGGGTAAATGCATGTTGGACAATTGAGGACTGTAAGTGTGGTACCATAGAATGCTCCACATTTTTCTGAGGTTCATCAATCTCAGTGCTAACACAGACATGTAGCTGATGTGTGACTGGCACCCACCTCCATTCCCTCTCAAGGAGATCATTAAACCTTCCTGCAAAAATGCTTGAAATTTGTAATAGAAAGTTTCTGAAATTCAGTGCTATTCTTATTGAATTGCAGCATATTTCTTAAAGTGTGGGGATTTGTCCTAGCAGATGTCATATTTAAAGTTTCAGACTGGGATCAGCCATCAATGATTTGGAGGATTACTTGTTAACCTAGATCAGATTGTTCACATGTAGAATTTGTACAAAACGCACCACAACTGAGAACCAAACTGGAAAATGAAGCGTTGTGAGGTAGCAAACAAACTGCTACACCACTATGCTTCCCCAGTTTATAATTTAATTTGATTGACCAATATAAACGCTGTTAGAAACATCAGTACATGGTGTTCTTGAGGCTTCGTTTCCTAGAAAATATGCAGCTGTATTTAAATTGAAATATTAGCTCTTTTCAAATGTTGTCATAAAAATATTATATTTTTTACTTAAATTCATAACGAAGCTGCTACTTTTCCTTTGATATGTGGAGCACAAGCCAGTCATATTCTGTAAGTAATCATCCCAGTATAATACTTTAAGTTAATTTTGCCATCAATTCCCATGTATCCCATTTGTACTTGGGGACAGGTTACATCTTCATTAGTCACTGTCACTTAGTGCCAATGTTCACACCACCAGGTGGCTAGCCTTAAAATTATTTGAATATTTCCTGAGATTATTTAAAATCCTTTCAGATATGCAAACTTTTTGTTAAATGTTTAGATTCAAGTTTGAGATATCTAGGATAGAGGGAAAGGAGGTTCACACAGCCTACCTTGACCTTGCCAAGGCATTTGACACAATTCCCCACTCGGGTATTACAGAAAATCTCACCAGCCTGAACATAAACCCCTATGTCACAAGATGGGTTGCCAACTGGCTTACAGACAGAACTCACACGGTAAGAATAGCAGGCTCTAGGTCCGACTCTAAACCAGTCACAAGTGGTGTCCCACAAGGCTCGGTCCTCATACCCCTGATGTTCAGCATATACTTCTCAGAAGTACAGGCAAACACAGGAGGACTATGGCTAACCAAGTTCACCGATGACTGCAAACTGGGAGCTATAATTGACTCTCTGGCTGACACAGACATCCTCCAAAAGGGCCTTACGGAGACGGACACCTGGTGTCAAAGTCATGGCCTCAAGCTAAATGCCAAAAAATGCATAGTCATCCCATTTGAGAAAAACAAAACACCCACGAATTACCACATAGGTGGTAGCCTCCTTAATACAGAAGAGGTAATAAGAGATCTGGGGACCCAGGTAGTTAGTAATCTCTCCTTTGACAATCATATTGCCAAAGTAGTTAGGAAATCCTTCTATGTGGCCCATCTAATTACTAAAGGGTTCACATCTAGAAATAAAGAGGTTATAGTGCCCCTCTACTCGCCACTCATTAGACCCAGTACAATGCCCCATTTGGGATGTACCTCACAAGACACTTCCAACAGCTGGAAAGACCACAAAAGTACCTCACCAAGAGGATTACTGGTCTCAAACATATGCCCTATGCAGCCCGACTGAAAAAACTCGGCTGTACTCAGTGGCATATCGCTTACTCAGAGGTGATCTCTGCCTGACTTACAAAGCCATGTCCAACTCAGAATTGATGGACATGCTCCACCTAAAGAAATCCAAGTCACTGTGAGCCGTGAGCTAAACCTCGCCACAACAATAAATAGAACATGCTGGAGGGATAATTCCTGTCACAGGGACTCCCCATGCTTTGGAACAAAATTCCAAATTACATCAGGCAGAGCCCCTCACTAACACTCTTCAAGAGAAGCCTTGACGAGTGGATGGGTAACAGAAAATACACCCCTGGGATCACTTCATTGGCTCTGCTTGAGAGAGGATCAGTTAATTAATCAATGGGGCAGTGAAAGCCGACACACTCTGGCTAGGCTTATAAATGTCTTCGGGCAGATAGCCTAGTACCTACCTATGAACCTATGAACCTCAGGAATTTTCAGCAAGTGACCTGAAATGACACAAACTAAAAACGGAATTTAAGAATGGCTGAAATTCTTGGAATGTCACAACTCTGCAATTGTCATTTCTCAAAGTTTGAAGTGGATAAACCAGTTTAGCTGCAAACACTGATTCAGTGAAACTGAATTTGCCATTTCACCCCTGCTGTGGGGACTATGAAGTTAGTTTATCTGTTAGACGGTGATGGAAGATATCCTGACATGGGTTTGTAGTGAATGCTTTCCATATACAAAGCAATAAGCTTCCTTCTTGTTTTGCTGAATTTTGTATTTTGGGAAACTATTTTATACTTTTGGAATTTTGGCATTTGTCCTTCAAGGAATCATCCTGCATCTAAAATTATGGTCATTACACTGAAACTCTAGTACTCTTAATGATTCACCTAGTGATGACTGATTACTGTTTACCTTAATTCCAAAGAAAGTTTGCATATTTTCTTAAATCAATGTGTATGGTAATACACGTAAGGATACTTGATCGATACATTGTTGAATGTCACATCTGAAAGGCTAGGGCATGGCTCTTGTGCACTGCATGTAAGTTTCATCTATCATTAGCATTGTTGCTCAGTCTTAGTGGCAAAACTGTTTCTACCCTCAACTTTTGATGTCAGAAGATTGTATATGTAGACTGGTGTTCCACTAGAAGGACCATAAAGTGACATTGGTAGCGGGGGTACTGCAATACCCAGATAATCACCTTCAGCTGAATAGAGACCAATCTGCGTGACCTGATGGTAAGCCAGGTAGATATTAATGGCAACCTGGCACTTAATGTAAAAGGCAAATATGTTTTCAATATGACCTATGTTAATTTCTACCACTCTGAAAAAAATATCACCTCATATGTCTCCTGAAAGCAAGAACTAGACTCCTCAAAACAGACTATAGGCCTAGTAGAACAAAAAAGGAAAAAAAAAAATCAATCATTCATTGAAGGTGCATTTCTACAGCCTGATGTGTGCAGACTAGTAAGCAGAAGATATAGATGCATTGCTTTTCCAGTAACTGATGGGAGGTTAAACCCCTTCAACACTTACACTTTAACCCTGCTATCATACACACATTATATCACTACTACTATTCCTGCCATCTTTCTGACACATATTTTCTCTCTCTCATCTCTTATTTTCTTCACTGCTGCCTGCCTTCTATTATCACCCCCTTCCACCCTACCATCCTATTTTCCCACTAAAGACAAACTACTATAAAACTTTAACTTTTATCAAATTTTTAAATTGATGACCTACCAGTGTACCTACCAACTACTATAAATATAGATGCATTTGACCTCTGTGCAAGATCACATTGTATAATGTATGTCTGAACTCTTTACATATACCTATAAAAGGAATTTACCTCTGTAATAATGCTATAGTTGTAACCTCTGTACAAATGTTCCAATTGTAGTTACTATAAAAGATGTTTCGGGAATATTGCAGTCTGAATTTCAAAAATTGTATAAATTTTCATGGAGCTTTTTTTCCCGGGCCTTTGCTGAAAAATGGTCTATCTCAGTTAGACTTTTCTGGTAAACAAAGATAAATAAATTAATACAAAGATAAATAAATTAATACATGTATCTCATAGCTCTTCCCATAGTTCTAAATACTACAGTGAAATCTCACCCCAAAACACAAAGTATGGCGTTTGGCCTTGACAAGCAAGAAAACTCACTGAGTGCATATAGGTAACAAAGAAGTCAAATAAGCCTGTTTTGGGGTTTAATGATATTATATAATAATTATAACAGTCTATTATATTCAGTAATGACAATCTGCAATAAGACTCAAGGTTAAATCAGAAAACTACAATAATAACAAAAGAACCAAAGAATTTCTTGGGGAAAAGTCACAAATGAGGAACTCCAGTTTGTCAAGTCATGATAAAAATATGTTTCTCTAATTACTTGACATTGATATAATTGCTTATTTGTTTTTACAGATTAAGTGGCAATGTCATAATCCAAAGTCATTAAATTGCTGCATACATTGCAATAATTGAAATTAATTATGTCCATTTCATTTTTACATCTTAATACGTTAGAAGTTATGATAATGTAATTTCCTTTGCCTGGATGCCATTAAAAGAAGTGGTTCCAACTTTTTTGTTTCTTGCATTTCTTAAGAGGAGGAGACAGTTAGCCAAGATAAGCTAACCCAGTTATCGATACACTTGTAGTTCTTTAAATTTGTCAGTGTGACCACGGCAATGTGTCCTTTATTCAAGCAGTAAGGAAGTGAAAAATCTATAAACAAAAGTGCAATGATTGTCCATTCCAGACCTGAATATGGTAGGCTAGCTTATGATGGAGCAACAGCAAACCAATGAAGCCATCTCTAATGGGAAGTGTGTATAGTGAAAGAATGTAAACAGAGCAGAATGGATACCCTGGAAGGACAAACTCCTGAAGAAGACAAATGAGAAGAGACAGAGGGTAGTAAGAAAAAAAAAAACATAATGTGACAGTACAGCAGGAGAGTGCCATGAAGTTAGCATGATATAGTCAGATGGGGATTAGGCATGTATGACTAACAGCATAGTGTGACCATGCCAGGGACAGTGATGCATAATGAGTATTCACACCAGTAATAATGACATAACCAAACTCCTAGAATAGCTAAACATGTAGAAGTCATACCCATGATCCAAAATTGCCACAGATATTTTACCTGTATGCATCAACAAGTTCCTGTTGTAGAGGGGTCCAAAACAACAGGCCAGGACATGGCTGATGTAAGTGAGTCACTGATAGCAGACAATGAAGGCACTATCTACATGCCACATTCCAGTGACAAATGGCACTGTCAGAAATGCTTACAGTAGAGGGCACACTTGTATCACATATGGATAAAGAAATGTTGAGGAGTGGGAATGACACATTGGCATCACCAGTGTTCATTAAAGTTTGTCCTGTCTGAGTCAACCCCTCTCCTCCTACCCAGGTGTCACCACAACATATGTAATCTAATGGTCATACTTCCTCTAAGTTGAAGTTACTCAACACAGAGTAGAGCTGAGTGAGTGGCTTTTACTACCATAATTCCAGGACATTCCTACATCTGGATAATACTGCTGCTATCACTCATTGGATATAATCTTGGTTATCTAGGTGCTGACAGCTGCTAGTTATACAATGAAAGAGATGATGAGTGTGCTGAAAGGCCTGCTTAAAGGACTGTGACTACTGCAGGGATTGCAGGACATGCTACAACAGATGCAGAGTGACATGGTGTATAGGGCCCTGGAGCAGACATGTAGGACTGGAATCCATTTGTGCATCTATAAGGATGCATAAAACTGACTACCAAGACTGTGCTAGGAAATGAATGAACAATCACACACTAGGCTTATTGAGATAGCTGAAACCATTCCAGAGACAGCATAAGTGCACAAACTGTTTATAGCTGCCTTCACCCCAAGGCATAGAAACACTCATGGATGTGACCAGTGATCCTCTGGCTTCACTGTGGGCACATTTCATCAGGTAAGTCAATAGGCATCCTACAGTTCAAAGTCACCACACTTGCCTGTAGTCCTACCAGTTCCTGGGTCCATGGACACCAACATTTTCTTGAACACCACAAAATAGCTACACTGGCTTTCCTGTACATAGTGTTAATATGATATATCTTCTATTGCATTTACTTCACACAGTTCTGACACTGTGGGGGCCACATGGTACACCCAGACAGTATTCTACCTGAGAAAACATCACACCTTGCTGGAGTACGTGACCCTGACTTCCCCCATATCATATCTATGCACTTGGGTATACTCCATTGAAGTTATGAAAATGATGACTACACCCTGACCACCATTTTGTCCTATGTGGGTACCATAATGTGTGATGTATAGCATGGACAATTAATGTAATATAGAACACAGACTGTTTTTGTAGTGCCTATATAAATTATGTTCAGTGTCTTATTGTAGGCTATATGTATCTGTTTAGTACCACAATGTATATTGCCTTCCTCTACCTTACATGAGGTGCCATGGTAACCATTTCTTCTAAAAATTCCTTGTTCAACTCCTCCTCCATTGTTGGTACAGAAATGGTTGGCAGTATTACAGTGTCTCAAGGTTATAAGTGCTTTCTTATTAACACCATGATAATAACATGGTGCAGATTACAGCTTTGGGCTGATGCTCTATAAAGCAAATTGTAATGCACCAGCAGATGTATCCAACTAGAGGAAGTAGGCCTTCAGCAGTCTGAGCACACTTTCTGTGATGTTATGGGTCCATGACAGTGTGATATTATACACCATCTCTTCCATGGACTGGGCCCTGTTAATGGGAATCATCAACTGTGATTCCAAGCCATATCTGAAATTACCTGCAGCCAAACCTCTCAACTATGCCACATTCCTTGGCATTTACTGATTTTGGGGTCCAAATAATGGGGTGCCATGAATTTCTGATTGGCTCCCCTTTATTCCCAACCTTTTTAAAAAAAATTTCACACAGCAATTTCCGCTGACATCTTCACGCATATAATGATGTCTGCATCATGAGCAGCCTGTCAGAATTTGGCTCAAGGGGCATGACTGCTGATTCACTGGCTTTTGTTTATGTTCAGGCAACAGCAATGTGGGTCTTGGTCTTCAGGTGCAGCAGCTATCCTAAAGGCAAGTGTTTCTTTTGAGCTGACAGAGACAGCAGCTGAGTCAATTTACACAGGGTTGGAACTTGGGGAATGGACTACAATACACAGGCTCTGATTTTGATTTACAGTCACCGAGACTACCCTGTCCCCAAGCAAGCCATAGCCCATTCATTTTAGACTTCAGTTCAGTGAGTGCAGCAGGGCACCAGGCCCACTTACTATTGTGTGTGTGTAAAAATTTCATTTGCAGGTTCTATTTTGAATTGAATTTGTGTGTCTGAGTATTTCATTTGCAGGCTCTGCTTTGAATTGAATTTGTGTGTCCGAGTATTTGATTTGCAGTTTCTGCTTTGAAGTTTGGATGCAACTATTTGACTTGCAGTCTGTTCTGCTTTACAATTTCATTACCACATTTGAATTATTGTGCATGTGTAAAATGCCCCAGTTAGGTATGCCTGGTGGTTAGGGTTACTCAGGATCAAATCCTGTACCTTGGGTACAAGGAGCAAGAGCCTGAGTTCTCTATCCATACCACCACTTCAGATTGAAGGAGTTGTAACTCTCAATTGTACAAATTCACAGAATGTCTGGAATGTTTGGCTCATACTTTTGGTCTCTTCCTCTTAGAATTCAGATGGTGTAGTGTTGTTGCCTTAGAGCAAGAGATTCTCTGGTTTGATTCTTGGCTATAGTACTTGCAGTGTGGAGTCTGCATGTCCTCTTCGTGTTTGTGTGGGTTTTCGCTGGGTGCTCTGGTTTCCTCTCATGATATAAAGACATGCGTCTGAAGCCTCTGCTGAAAATTGGTTTTGTTCCAAGTTGGACTTTCCTGGTAAACAAATGTTAAATAAAAATAAAATTTGTGGTTTTCTAGCAAATCAGTGAGAACTGAATTCACTAAATAATGATGGTCATTTAAGTTTCAGTCTTCCTATCTTTCAGGAAAAAACATGGTAACACAACATTTCATTCTAGCAACTTTCTAAGATTATACAAGCAACGTTTAAAATGTGTCCCCAATTTTGGGCCGTTGTCCCTCGCCCTCCAACACATTTGGCATTTTCCTGATTTCTTGTGGTGCACAGTTCTTTAGCTAGAGAGAGGTTTAGTGCTGCTTATGCAAAGTCTACTTGCATTGTTAGTAGTACAACAGGTAGTATACTTGCTTTTGCTGCAGAAGGTTGTGGGTTCTACTCCCACAGTATGTAAATGGATTGCTGATACTGTACTGTGTTGTACTTTTAAAGGGGGTGGATGCTGCCTTCCTGAAAATGTCCTTTTCTCAGACATACCTGGTAACCATGAACCTGTTATCAGTTTGCCATCCATTCCCTACTGAAATATAACTTATCATTTTTTTTAATGTGACATAGGGAGTTTATTCTTCAAGGGCAGCAGGCACTTTACTTGTAGATGAAACAATGAAATATAGAGTTGTTTGCTAGCAGCAATCTCTTCATTAATTACAGATCTCTTTAATGTGGAATTATTTAGATGACTTTTACTTCTGCAAAGACTGTGTGTATATATACCGATACTGGTGGACTGTATAAATTTGAGTAGAATTTTATGATGGAAATTTTCTGAATTGGGCAGTTTTGTCATTGTTTCATTGCTTACTGAAAAAATGTTCAAAACAATAAATTTGAAACTAACAAGTGTGCTGCATTATACAAGGAATATAATTTAATACAGTCAGAAAGGTCTATCAAAGAACACATGTATGTTGTGCAAGGGGCCTATGATTTGAAAACAGCCCAAATGTGATCTTTATCCACCAGTGGCCAGATGCATTTTATTTGAATGTGGGTTTCAATGCTGTTTCATGGGTAAATAAGTTTTAATGCTAAGTCTATTTTCATTGTGAGACTGTATTGCTTTGTTTAGCACATGTCTACTAGTGTTTGTGCTATAAAATGTAAAATAAAAATTTTACATGAAATCCAGATAATCGTTGTAGGAGTATGCACATTACAGTATATATGGTAAATGGGATGAAATAGCCAAGTAATGGGGCACTGGAATGGCTGCAAGGGGATTCTGGGGCCATATTTTGGTTATCTGTTTTCAGTTTGCATTTTAAAGTTATTATCCCACAATTCCATTGGAGTGGGCAGGGTTACATATTTATGTATATAAATGTTATGTTAGTTAGCATACAGATTTGTTCCTATTTTTCATGGGTCTTTGTCAAGAATTTTCACATTTCCAGATCGAGAGGTATGCCTGCAGCACATAACAGTGGATATTGCTATATGTGGTCCACTACCTACATTCAGGGAGCAGACTACTGGGGAATCTGAGAGTGGCAGTGTGTATACTCCAATTAGATGACCCTATAGAAAGTCCCCCCCCCCCATATGAAATGCTTGTATTAGCTCATTTGCCAGATAAGTGCTTACAAGAAATACCAATATGGCACACAGACAGCCACAAAAAGGGAAGAACAAAATGCAATGGTGCAGCAGTAGCTTTGTCACCTCAAAGCAAGAGGTGCTCCAGTTCGATTCTTGGCTGGGGTGCCTTCTGTGCAGAGTCTGTATGTCCCCCATGTATTTGTGTGGGTTTTCTCTGGTTTCCTCCCACATTACAAGGAAATGCATCTGGAGCGTTTCTGCCTGGGCCTTCGCTGAAAATTGGCTTTGTTCCAAGTCAGAGTTGCCTGGTTAACAAATGTTAATTAAAATAAATAACTTATGTTTGAATATTGTGGCTCTGCTTATAGTTATCTGTGTGATGATGCCGTTTTGTACTTTTCTGAATTTTTCCATGTTTTAGACAAAAAGTTAACTATTTGAATTTTTAATTTGCTCTCCAGTCATACTTGTAGCCACTTTTTTATTGTGGGAGAATTGTGAATTACTGCAAGATATGAGCATTGTTTATATATTATACTGTACTTCTATTTCAATAAGTAGAATTACTCCTAAAATGTAACTGATCACATTTGAACATGGTCCCAGACATTAGTCTTATAGTTTCTTTCACAACAGTGGGAGAATTGTGAACTACTGCAGGATCTAAGCCTCATTTAGTCATTCATTGCATATTTTTCTTTAAGCAGTATTACTACTAAGTTGCTGCCTGGCCCGGTACCTTACACTTTAGTTTGGATTACAACAGTGGCAGTATGCTAATTGTTCTGTTGGGATTGTGGTTCTGTGCTTCTATAGCTGCATGCATTCTAGCTTTGCTGCTAGAATCTTATATTCTGCTTATAATTTGCCTGCTTAATTCCAGTACCTTTCTGTTTCTTATGTTTCCTGCAGCTGTTACATTTGCTACTGCTTTTCCCCTGTTGTTTTCTTTATCACATCAGTATAGCCCTTTACATTAGGTACTGCTCTCCCTTCCTGGAGTCATTGATCTGTAGCTCTGAACGAAAGGACAATGGACTTGCTACAAGTTCTGAAGTCACAGAGTTCCAGTATTGGCTTTGTTTTATTGGATCACTCTCTAGCTCATCTGTTATACCCAGAATTACACCTACTCAGAGTCTTTTATTCAAGATACTGAGAAGCACTGAAAGCCCATAACTGTGAGAAATTAACTTTTCATCAACAAGAGAAGAAAAAAATCATGTGGTGACCTGCAGTCAGTGCACTGGTACCATTAGACTTGATCTACAGCAGGTTGCCTATGATGGAGTTTTTCCCTATAAGAGACTTACAAAATCTATGTGGCATTATAAAATCCAGGTGTGAGACTCAAATAACCTGAACCAAGCACAAATAAACACACCCTGAGCTGCAGTACAGCCCTGACAAAATAACCAGTCATTTCCTGACACCTTAGTAGTAAGTCCAACCAAACATTATCCTAAACAAACCAAGCTTCAAGCAGTTACAGTCAGCCCTGCCCTCTAAGTTATTCCTCCCAAAGTCATGGGCAAGTACTTCCCCATTACTTCAGTAGGCACCCTAAGAGACAGTGTAAGAAATGTCTTATGCTGTCTGAAGCTCATCTATTACTCAAAAGGCATAACACATTGTGTAAGAGGTACACATATATGTACTTTAAGACAAAAATCTCACACTCAGTAAACTCTGACAGCAAAATTGTCAGCTGCACGCCTCAGCAAGGCTATCACAATACATGCAATACATCATATACTGAGGATTTAAAGGCTGACTTGCTAAAACTCAAAGACCTCTAAAATGCAATGCACACACAAAGCACATGCAGCAAGTTACTCCTACCACCTCACAGAGCATAAGTACAAATGTCATGGACAGTGAGCTCATAAAGCAGGCATCTACCCAACCAATCAGAGCTCTCAGACTGTGTGTCCCAGGCAGGTATGTGCCTAGAATTGAATAGCATTTTACCTTCTCCAACGATGATGTCATAATATGAGCAAAAGGTTATTGACTTCAATAACTGGCTAGTTTTTGGTGTCATTCAAAGGTGGACCAATTGTCAGCCTGGGAGGATATAGTATGCTACGTCATTAAGGATGGCCTACACCTGCCCTGCCTAGTGTTTCAGTTATTGGCAAAGACATTGCCTATTCCCATAGTGCCTTTTTAGACAATGACCACCAGTTAAAACAACCAACATAATGAATCAAGAAAAGGAAAATATGAAGGTGTTAATGATCAATGCTAGGAGCCTAAACAAGAAACTCCACTCCATAGAAGCACTCCTCACCCTGTAGGACACGGACATCTTTGTATTCACTTCACTGAGGCAAGGTTTAGAACAGCAGGGAGCATTATACCTGTGCAGGGTTATAACACCTTCCACATGTTTTGAACAGCTACTGCACAGACGTAAAAAAAAAAAAAAAGGTGGTGATGTCTCAGTTTCAATCCAGAAGGGAATCACATCAAGGCTGGTAAAGCAGTATGATGCACTAGAGGTTGTGTATGCCCAAATGACCTTTAGTGTGGTCCTGTACAATGTATCAATTAACTAAAGAATAACTTCTATTAGCCATGAAAGGCACAATGTCTATCTAAAGGAACTAGAGTCATTCAGTATTAAACCCAATACCATCTTCCTAGATGATATAAGCTATCCAACTATAAACTAGGAAACCTAGACCATTACTAGTACACAAGCACAGAGATTCCAGGATTAACACACCCATAAATCTGGCCAGCCTCATATGCAAAGCCATGCAAAGAAGTATTACAGAACTAATTGATAAGGACATAAGGAACCTCCAAACACTGGAGCAGTCTCAGTTTGTATTAGACAAGGGCAGGTTATTCTTACTCAGTCTGGTGAACTTTCTTGAAAAGGTCAACAAGGCAATGAAGGTAAAAGGGTACAGTCAGCATGCCTCAACCTGGCCAACGCTTTTGACACAATCCTCCACTCAGGCATAGTATAAAAGTTAAATAAACCAGGAAGAAATTCCTTCATCATTTACAAACTCTTTTATCTTGAATATAAACTCTTAAATGCATATCTTATTTCACTTGCAAACTAGCTCACAGACAGGATGCAGTAAATCAAAACAGGGGAAATTATCTCCACAAAGAGACCAGTAACCAGGGGGTTCACCAGGGTTTGGTGCTGGGGCCTCTCCTACATGACATCAACTTTTCTGAAGTAAAAGCCTATATGAAAGTTTGTAGATGACTGCAAGGAAGGAGTAGTAAACGAATTCCCAAATGACTTTGCCATCCTGGATAAAGGCTTGTCCCAAGAAAATAACGAGCGTCAGAATCTTAGAATGAAACTAAATGCTAAACAATACATTATGGTATCCTTTGGGAAGTCGTCTACCTGTAGGAAACTAGAATGTTGACAATACGCCCCTATGATTTGACCCAGTTGTTCAGGATTTGAGAAACCTATGTGGACAGTGACCTATTTTTTGACCAATGTACATCCACTGTTCTAAGAAAGTCCTTCTAAATGTCACAGCTTATTAAAAATAATTTGCTTCTAGATCTACAGATGTCATTGCCCCTTTTACTCAGCCCTCATTAGGCCATTCATTGAGTATAATGCCCTCTTTGGCATGTATCTGTCCAGATACATGAAAAAACTGCAATGCCCATAGAGATACACCTTACTAAAGGGATACAAGCCCTAAGCAATATGTTGTACATGGATTAACTCAAAGTCCTGTCAGTCTATTCAGTATCCTACAGACTGCCAAGATTTGTCCTGTGCCTGGCATACAAGACATCCTCTGGCCAAATGTTGAAGGACCTACTGCACATCAACAAGTCAGATAACATCAGAAACAGTCATTCCAGGGATCTAAACCTCTTATGCAACATCAACATAGTGGTTTATAGGTTCATAGATAAGTACTAGGCTATCGGCCTTGGGGCCTATACAAGCCCAGCCAAAGAGGTACCCTGGCTTTTGCCACCCAAGAAAATTATTTTCCTGTGCCACTGTCGAGCAGAGCTGGAGAGGTGATCCCCAGGGTGAATTTCCTATTATCTCGTGCAGTATACCACTTCTCTAGAACAGACTCCCTATTCATCTAAAGCAAGGTTCATCCCTATCCATATTCAAGTGAGACTTGGATTTATGGCTGGGTAATAAAAAACATACTCCAGAACTCCCCCCATCCTACTAATGGATAGAGGTAGCTCTTAAATGCTTTATTCCATGGATGGCTCCCCTCAAATTATCTATGACATTATCCAAGTTATTATCACTAGGAGAAATATATAATTCTTGACCATGGAATGGAGAAGGTCAATCTAACACCAAATAGGATAGGTTAATTTAAGCACCAAAAGGGAAAATGGCTATGGATAAAAAGGCCCACAAGGGCAACAAGCTTGTGCTTACATATGAACCTGTGAACATTTACACTGTGCACTGACACCACCTGTCAGTTGGTAGACTGAAAGCTTTAATGGTTGATATGCTGGACAGTATGTGGAGAAGGTGAAGTCTTTATTGTAATGTTGGTGAACTCAGTGATCTCCAGAACTCCAGGAAAATGAGCTATGTCAAAGAATGCCTGTATTGTTATGTTTCTCTCCTTTTTTCCCTGGGAAACCAAACATATACTCTTCCACATGTAGTATCACGTCAAAGAACTGATGTTGGATTCATGAGGACATTTCCTACTGAATTCCTAACATGTCCCTTGTCAGATGCTGAAAAGTCAGTCTTGAAGGGATAATTAACGTTATTCAGCATTCATATCAATTGAGATTGGCCATCCATGCAGCCCTTTGATTCCATGAAAGGGTGGCATAGGACTAGCTATGCCTCTATGGTATGTCCGTCCACATTCTCTTGGTCAACACTATCCTGGTCATGGAGATGATGGTATGTCAGCTTCTGGCGGACTCATTTTTGACCCAGAGGGAAACAAAACTGAGCACTGCAGATATTGTCCCCAAAGCTTCCACTAACATATGCTGACTGCAGGTACTGTTCCAAGATATAAAGATATATCCATATTAAGATATAACAATGACATTTTTTTGCTTCTTGCATGCCTGGAATGTTATCTTGTGAAAACCTGGATCTGTCATCTATATCTGCACCAATGTCAAGGATTCTGGTGGAACACTCCTATAAGCTATCTTGACTTCTTGTGGTGAACAGGAACTCCACAGTTTCAGTTAGTGGTAGTTCAGTAGCAGGACCTCCCCCTGTAACCACCTGTTTCCAGGTAAATGCAGCAGCCCTGTTGTTGGGCAGAGATTATCATGTCAGTTGACCAGTGTCTTATCTGGAAATAGGATCTACACTGGCTTCCAAATGTATTAAGGTCATTGGCCACCTTTACCATATCCTGTTTTAGGCAGATTGGTCACCTCTATCTTGCCCTAACAGAAAAGTTCCATGGTGACAGAAGGCCTGAATAATTACTTTAATTTCTGCATCATTATAAGGTGCCATATGGGGTACGGATGTCTTCTTGGTTGCCATATTCCTTTATTAGAAGAAACAGAAAACAGGCATACATAATTACATATATAATGAATATAAAGGATGGCTGTCAGTCCAGTTCTGTGTGACTGTATCCAATATGCACACAATTTCTACATGCTAAGTGCTCACTGATGACTATATACAGCCTATGCCCCCAAGTCCCAAATAAACTCCAGTCTCCCCGCCAGAATCAACTCCAGTCTCCCTCCAGCAAATTTCCCTAACAATACCACCAAATCCCCCCACCCAATCCACTAACCATCATTCCCCACCGAACCCTCAGCACAACCGCCACCCAATCCACTCACCATCAATCAGAATCCCCACCAACCCCAACACAACCCCACCCAATCCACTCACCATCAGTCCTCCAATCCCCCACCAAGCCCCAACAAAATAGTAGTATATTTAAAAATTAAATGCATAGATCTTATAACACTTCTGTGATTGATGCAACACATATGGGAAATTTGTAATAGTTTGTTGCATTAGCAATGTAGATGCAGCATTAGAAAAGTAGCACCAACATGTTAAAACTGCCATATCTACTGCTGAAGATTGCATTCTGGTAGAAATACAAAAACAGCAATTTTTAAAAAAACCTGCCAGACTTTACTATATACTTACAATGCAATAATCTGCAATAAGTGTGAAAGTATGACATACAAAATAAAATAATCATTGTTGAGGACAGAGTACACATAAATCACAGATATAAATACAGAAGTAAGGCACAAGGCAGGGTAAATGGTGTAATTGTACTATGATAACTTCTGTAAATGTTCATATATCTCAAAGACAATTTTGTAACATAAAATTATGTACTATATATGTCATAATAATTAATAATATATTCCCACTTTCTTAGCAAATATACTGAGTTAAAAACAGACATTGTAGTATATAGCATGTGAGAGTTACACAAAGTAACATTTGACAAGAGGAGAGTGATTGTGATACAAACACTATTAACATGCAGAGATGACAGGATAGTAAGCAAGGATGGTACATACATCAGGGCATATTTGCATAGAATGCAGTTCTTCAATAGCACATGTTGGAAAAGAAGAATGGGTCATAAGACACAATCCCTGTTGGAAAAATGAAAACCATGCCATCGATGTTAACACTGAGCTGTGTATGAACTGTGTATACCACAGAAACAGGTATAATACATGTATTAAGAGGAACACCTTTTAATTCTGCTCTTCCATACTCCAGTGGTTGTGGATCCCCTAGGTAGGTGTGTGTGCAGCCTTACAAATGTGGTAGTAGACTGTACCATGCACATGCTTAAGACACTCCTGCCTGACACAGTTATTGAGCAAACAGATAACAGATGCAAACACCACACTATGATGCAGTTTATTCCACAGATCCATGTAGAGTCTGCATCTACTGCAGGAGATAGTAATGGATATTGTCACAAGCAACTGAAATTAATGTGTGAATGAAGAAAAGATCCCTGATAATGACTGTCACATCAGCATTTCAGACTGAGGGTAATTACTTGACAATGGGCTTGTGCACATCAAGTGAGATCAGTCCAATATCAGGTGTCCTTGGTCAAACAATATTTCTTTGCATTTTTGTACACATACCAAACAAGAAATAAAGACAATCTGAGTACAATGCAGTACTTTATGCATGTTCCACAGGACTACTCTCACCAAGACATTGGCAGTATAAATGTTACATTGCCATGAAATCAAAACATAAGTCCATATGTGTTCATGCAACATGTCAGTGAGTAATACTGACAAGATGTAATAGTTGTGTGATGTCAATATCATCACAATAAATGTTTCACTATGCTAGAATTAAACATCAAGCTGTACAAAACCTCCAACAAACAACATGGCTATGAATCACGTGCAACAGTAGAACTGTCAATGCAAGTCCACTTATGTGATGTCATTACATCAGATGTACATTATTTGCACATAATTTTATCAGATCAAGTGTGTGGAGAGGCTTCTTCCACTCTATGAGGACACATTAAAAGTGAGGGTTATGTAAATTTGGTAGAAAAATTATGAACACAAATTCTTACAGTCACACAATGCTGGTTTTGGACACTTGAGTAAGTCTTGAGAAAATAAACACAATACTGGGTAAAATCAATGTGCCACAGTAGAAGTGCATCTACAATTGTGACATGTTTTGGTATATGAAACCATTCCATCATGTTAACAAAATAAGGAGTATGTATCTCTATACTTATTTTGAAATAATCTTCTGTATGCCAGACAACATTGCCTATGGTTAGGTATACCCAAACACATCTGTGGCATACTGCTGTCACTGTGATGGTAGAATGACAGTTATGTAAAGTGTGGATATAATCCTCTATCAGATCACATGCCTTAGAGAGGCATCATCATACATTACATCATCTCATGTCTTCAGTCTTGAGGAGGCATCTTATTACAACTATTATGGTAGGAAATCTAAGCAAATGACAGCATCAGTCTTCAATACAGTGTTACATAATGAAAATTAGAATAAGCTCTTGTAAGAGGAAACATCTGCACCTTAATATAGCACATCTAGGTGACAACACTGTTAACATCTTGTACACTGAGTGCAGACAGCAACATCAGGATAAGAAATATGTACCTAACATCTCTGGCGATAGAAGGTTTGCTGAAACACAAGCACCACTCAAGATTTGTTTTACAACTGTGACACTGCACATTTCCATGGATGACATCACCATCGTGTGATACATCAATGCTTCCGCTAAAACTGGTTGCGTAGCACAAGCACACTGTGTAGTTATAGATCATGTTTTTGAAGTTTGCTCTGCACAGTAACAATAATAAACACAAACTTAGAGAAGACATTCAAATGTGTATTCAAACTCCCGACCTATGACGTCACACAATCTACATGGAAATGTGTTTATATGCATGCACCATCAGCAGCAGTCTGATTTAATGGGAGAAAGACTACATCTTTGAAGGGATGACATCAACTGTGTCTTGCAAAGGAGATGCCTGTGCTAAAATGACTTCCAACTAAGTTTCTCAATGTTGGCACTAAAAATGCAAGTAAAGCACAATCCTGAATCCATGCACGTTGACTCACACACACTTCTACAAGTTTCCCATTGTTGTATTTGCACCACTCCTTATGTAGCCACACAGTCTACAGATAAGTGTATCATACGCATGCATCACAGGAAAAATCTGACTTCATGGTAGCCAGACTTTATCTTTGAAGTGATGGCATCAGCTGTTTTTTTGCAGAAGAGATGTGTATGCTAAGATGACTTCCCATTAAGTTTTTAATTGTTGACACTGCACATGCAAGTAGGGCAATCCTGCATCTATTTACATTCACACACACATTATACTCATGAAGATCTCACTTCTGTATCTGAACTCCCTACCTACATATTCAGGAAATCTACATGCAAGTGTATTATACACACTTGCCACATGCAAGGTCTGTCTGTCTAAGTATGTGACAGGGCATCTTTGAAAGGATTACCTCATTAGTATGTCACAAACAGGATGTATTTGTAGACTGAAAAAAAAAGATTTGGGATTCATCTGGCTAGGTAAAGGTTTTTCCTGAATGGGAGTCAAATGCGCGCTGCTGTTGTATTAATTTTTCATTGATGTTATGATCTCGCCATCACACGCACAAACAATTTGACTATTTTGAGATTTGAACACCCTACATATCTAGTTAGACAAGCTAAATTAACACAGTACTTTTTCATGCACACCACTGCAGAAGTTTGACCTTTAGTTTATTACAGTGCACTTTATAAAGGAGGACATCATTGGTGTATTTAACGAAGATGAGGTTGTAAGAAGGGGGTTCACACTGATGTGGAGTCATCTTCCAGTGTAAAATTGTCACTCACTGCATGTTGAGGGAGACTAACAGTATGTAGACTCATGCTTACCTCACTCTGTACATAGCTCCTTATAAATGCACAGAGCTTGATTACTATGAGATTCGAAATTCCTACCTATTCAGTTACATAAGCAAGGAGACACAGTACTTAGCTAGAACCACTACAGAAGTCTGAATTCTATTGTGTTAGAGTGCACTTTGTACAAGGTGATATTATTTGTGTGTTGCAGAGAAGATGAGTCTCACACTGAAATGGGTATACTCTCTAGGGTAAAAAAAAAAAAAAAAAAAAGGCTTTCAACTACTAGTTGAGGTAGGCTAGCAGTACATAGGCTCATGTTTTGCTGACCCTATACATCCACTCACCTATATACACACACACAAGTTGAACGCTGTGAGATTAAAACTACCTATCTAGTTACACAAGCAAGAGAAACACAGTACTTAAAGCAAGCACCCCCACAGAACTCTGACTTCTAGTGTGAGAGTGCAGTTTACACAGGATTAGGATCTCATTTGGTGTCAAATGTGATATTGTGTTGTTGACATTTTTGGGAAAAGATGTGTTTGTGAACATGAAAGAGTTAAGTATAATTTGCTGATCAATACTAAATGCATACTGCTGATATCAGTTATGCTTTCATTAATGTACACTACACAACATAGACAGCCATGAATCTGTTTTACATGATGTCGTAGACCACACACATGCATACACACATTACAGAAACAGCTACAAACATACTTGTGAAACACATGATGGACAATAATGCATTCATGGCATGGGTTATGATGATGGCATGTAAATATTAAAGAATGCTACTGTTATTAGCAATGTTAGCTGCTCATGCATGGACAATATGCAGTGGCACAACAAAACAATCTAACATTTCCTGATGCAGTAGAGCTACGTAATGATGAAGTATTTGTGCCTATGTTCCATATGTTTGTATATCATTGTCATGTGTAAGTGTAGCAGTGCAAACATAAATGTTTGAATGATGTGTTCATTCAAAGCTCAAGTCTTATGAGCAGAGTCATTCAGTTCCATGTGAGGAATTGTTGCCATCCGGTAAGAATAGTTATATGTGCTCAACATCTCTTCCTAAAGGGAAATGCTGAGATGCACATGGGTGCAGTTGTTGGCAAGGTATCGGCACATGCTTCATTATATTTTGAGGTATTGAATTTAGAGAGGGAATTAACAGTGGTCAGGGGTGCTCCCATCAACCTATGTACAAATAAGGAGCATGAAGAAACTGGTCTGACTGTGATTAAATGTAAAACAGATCTGTTTTAGGTTAGTGTTTAATGTGTCACAGTTGCAGCATTTGTCATGGAAGTACTGGCACAATTCCATGGAGACCTAACACACTGCATGTTTTACTCTACCTTTGTAATGTTATGCCCAAAGTTTTATTGAAGAATGAAGTGATGTGATTGTCTTCTCCGTTTGTACCATGTTGGTGATGAGCAAACAGGGTTCGCTATTGAAGGCAAAAAGTGAAAAATGTAATTTGCTCAGCCTTCTATAGTGCAGTCTTAGTGCATGTGTCAGCACTCTGGACACTACCAAGTTGAGAAATACTATAGGCTACTTAAATATCTCTGTGGTACAAGGTAGAAGTGCAAGTTCAGGACTAGTATGTAGTTACTTTTAAAAAGGCTATAAAAATGTGATTATTAAAGTTATTTTTGATCAGGGCCATAAAAGTGCATAGGAGTGGTTATTGTAAATATGTTTATTGCCCAAATTGTGTCAGTAATGCCTACATAAATAAATCTCCAAACATATTATGCATCAGCTATGATTCATTGTGTGTACAAACTGGTAAACATGACAAGGATATAAGCATTTTGAAATAATGATCATAACTCAGCAGATATCCTAACTATATGTGTAGGGCAGGATCTAAGTTGAAAACTCAAAGTTTTGAAAGTTCAAAGCTTCAATAAAAACAAAACAATTTTTTTACGTTTATAACTACCAAACAAAATTTCATGGAACCCAGACTCTCCGCAAGTTTTTCTCAGTTTTTTTACATTTATGCAGGGGGAAGCCCTGCTGCACCCCCCACACCCCCTGCTAATTAAATATACCAACTTTGAGATTGCATTACAGTGAAGAGAATGGTAAATTTTGCATTCTGCAAAGTATGGCGATCTCCATTTAAGATATTCAAAATCTCAAAACTTCAACCTTATGGGCTCGATCATATGAAGTTCAAAGTTTCAATGTATTAACTGACATTAACACAAGAGACCTAACTTTATGTCATAGAAAACTGATATTGAGTGATTGAATGAACAGATATGCACTTCTGACAGGCCTATATGTGTGTGGTTGTAATCCTGTCTTTAAATGCATTACTATGTAAAAGTCATTTTTACTGCAAGTAATTACGATTCATATGGATGCAATTGAATGTAGTTGATACAGAGATAATATTACGTGTATACTTCAGAAGACTTAAGAGTCCTAAATTTGGGATATGTGATGAGTCATGATGATTGCGCAAAAGTATTGTGCCCATCACACAAATGCAAGTGATTTTTATATAGGTTCACAGGTAGGTACTAGGCTATCTGCCCAAGGGCATTTTTAAGCCTAGCGAGAGTGTGTCGGCTTTCACCGCCCCATTGATTAATTAACTGAGCCTTTGTCAAGCAGAGCCAATGAAGTGATCCCAGTGGTGTATTTTCTGTTACCCATTCACTCGTCAAGGCTTCTCTTGAAGAGTGTTAGTGAGGGGCTCTGCCTAATGTAGTTAAGAATTTTGTTCCAAAGCATGGGGAGACTCTGTGACAGGAATCTATCCCTCCAGCATGCTCTATTTATTGTTGTGACGAGCTTTAGCTCACTAGAGCGCGTGGCTCGCAGTGACTTGGATTTCTTTAGGTGGAGCATGTCCATCAATTCTGAGTTGGACATGACTTTGTAAGTCAGGCAGAGATCACCTCTGAGTAAGTGATATGCCACTGAGTACAGCTGGAGTTTTTTTCAGTCGGGCTACATTGGAAATATGTTTGAGGCCAGTAATCCTCTTAGTGAGGTGCTTTTGTGGTCTTTCCAGCTGTTGGAAGTGTCTTGTGAGGTACATTCCAACTGGGGCATTGTACTCTATGATAGGTCTGATGAGTGATGAGTAGAGGGGCACTATAACCTCTTTATTTCTAGATGCAAACCCCTTAGTAATTAGATGGGCCACATAGAAGGATTTCCCAACTACTTTGGCAATATGATTGTCAAAGGAGAGATTACTATCTGTCTGGGTCCCCAGATCTCTTATTACCTCTTCTGTATTAAGGGGGCTGCCACCTATGTGGTAATTCGTGGGTGTTTTGTTTTTCCCCATGGGATGACTATGCATTTTTTGGCATTTAGCTTGAGGCCATGACTTTGACACCAGGTGTATGTCTCAGTAAGGCCTTTTTGAAGGATGTCCATGTCAGCCGGAGAGTCAATTATGGCTCCCAGTTTGCAGTCATCGGCAAACTTGGTTAGCCATAGTCCTCCTGTGTTTGCCTGCACTTCTGAGAAATATATGCCGAACAGTAGGGGTCCCAGAACCGAGCCTTGCAGGACACCACTTGTGACTGGTTTAGAGTCGGACCTGGAGCCCACTATTCTTACCGTGTGAGTTCTGTCTGTAAGCCAGTTGGCAACCCATCTTATGACGTAGGGGTTTATGTTCAGGCTGGTGAGTTTTTCTATAATACCCGAGTGAGGAATGGTGTCGAACACCTTGATGAGATTAAGGTAGGCTGTGTGAACCACCTTTCCCTCGTCTATGGCCTTGGTGACTGTCTCGAAGAAGTCAACCAGGTTTAGTAGGCATGATCTGCCCTTAACAAAGCCAAACTAGGTCGGGTCAAGTGTTTGGAGGTTCCCAATGTCTTTGTTAATAAGTTCCATGATGATGCGTTCCATAGCCTTGCAGACCAGGCTAGTCAGGCTTATGGGGTGATAGTTACCAGGGTCAGTTGTGGCCCCTCCTTTGTGGAGTGGAATAACTGTTGCTGTGCCAATCTTTGAGCACATAGCCTGTGGAGAGGCTGAGGATGAACAGCGTGTTCAGGTGGGGGGGGTTAGTTCGTTCTGTAGTTCGTGCAAGATGCAGCCTGGGACACCATCTGGCTCCATTGATGCTGTGTTTTTGGCTTGTGAAAGGGTTGTTTTCACTTGTGCTTCTGTGATTTCCGGGACACTACACTTTTCCAGTATTGTTGTGGGCCCTTTTGAAGGTGAATGGGAGGTGAAGTTTGCACTGAATCTATCTGCCAGGATGTTGGCATCAGTAGGTTCAGTATATTTTGTGCTATTTTGCACTAACTCAGAGCATATCTGCAAGTTGCCACTTAGATTCTTGACATAGTTAAAGAAGGCTTTGTGGCTATCTTTTGAATCCTTGGCTATTTTTCTTTTGAAGTTAGCCTTGGATGATTTTATGAGGGACCTTATTTTCTTACCGATACTGATCAGGGATGTCTTTCCTTCTTGGGATTTGCTTTTTTTCTGAACTAGTTTCTTCCTTCTGTTGTATAACCTGTTTATGGCAGGGGTCCACCAGACTGGTTTCCTTCTCTTAGGGGAGTGAGTCTTGGTCTTGCAAGGGATGGCACGATCCATGCATCCTTGTAGGTGCTCCTAGAGTGCAATGGTAAAGGATTCTGCACCTTGGGCAGTGTTATCCTTTAGCTTGGGTGCTGTGAAACTTACCACCTCTGTCTTAAGTAAGGTGAAGTTTGCTTTATAAAAGTTTTTCACTGTGGCTTTCTTGGTTGGGGGTGGTGGTGGGTTCTGGACATCGAGGTTGATTAGTTTATGGTCTGATCTAACCAGTGATGGGTTGACCTCTGGTACAGAACACCTGTCGCCCATGTTGGTGATGACCAGGTCCAATATGTTGTGGCCTCTGCTAGGGGAGTTTACCAGCTGATCCATGGCATTTGAGTTGATAAATTCCAGGTAACGCTGAGCGTGGCAGTTTGTACTCAAGTAGTTTTCCCAATTAATAGTAGGGTAATTGAAATCACCCAATATCAGGGTGTTCGGTAGGACCTTCATGTTGTCCAGTGTCTCCAGAAAGGGAGAGTGGTGGTCCTAGGTCATGGAGGGTGATCTGTAGCAGGCCAAAATTTGCATTGCAGATTTGCCCGATGTTAGTTGCACATGGATAATCTCAGAGGTATCATGCTGCGCCACTAAACTGGAGGTGTGTGTATCCTTGATGAATATGGATACACCCCCTCCTTTTGTGTTTCGGTCCATGTTCTGTGGCCGAAATGTGTGGTTTGAGTTGTAGCCCAGTAGTGATGGAGTGCTCTCTGGATCCTTGAACCAGGTTTCAGTTACTGCACAGATGTCGACGTTCTCCATACGTAGAAGTGCTTTGAGCACATGCATTTTGAAATTTAAACTCCTGGCATTGAGTAGCATAACCCTCATTTTTTTACTTGTGCTGTTTACAGAGGTGGGTTTGAATTTTGAGCCTTGCCTAAAAAGGGCACTATGGAGGCAGCAAGATATGAAATATATTCATTATGTATAGGAAAGGGGACATACATTAAGTTATGTATATCTCTGAAACATTATTCATAAGTGATAAACAGAACAGTTTCTTTAACCAAGGCTTACTGATACATTGCTTGCAAGAAACAGGTTTTACATTATTTCTTTACTGTTCCATTCCTATTCAAAAATTGTGAAAAATGCACTTCCTACACCTTTTAAAAAAGTATCTTGTATCTGGATTTGAACCCATAATAGGCTGTATTATTTCCAAACGTCATTGTCCTTACACCTTGCAAGACAAAGATAGCTCTATGATAGGTGACATTTCTCCTCTTAGTACTTACCAGAGTACTGAAAAACGCACAATGTTACCAAGTGTTTTTGAGCTACCTAAGGCAACTAAATCTAAACTTTTTTCCTTAGGTAGTGAACCGTGTTTGTTCACTGCCAAACAGAGTGCAAAGGTATCTTAAAATGTGAAAAATGGAAATGCAAATTGTGATTTATGGAAAGGTGTTCTGTAAATAGTATTTGAACAATGCTACATGTATCCTATTTCTGTCACTTCACCTAAGTTACTTTTTCCACCACAGAGAAAGTTACCCGTCAGGTTTATTTTATGGAATGATTACTATCCAGATTGCTGCCAGATGTTTTTTTTTTCTACCCAAGCCAGCCTAAACTCATTTTTTACTATTTTTCTTTGGTAGTGTACCCTGTCTGTGCACTGTCAAGTGATGAGCAAGTTCACCTTAAAGTGAAGGTAAATAAATAAAAATAAAAAAAGACACATTGTGGTAAATTGCAATGTGATCTCTTATAGGATTCCAACAATGCTTCATGCACCTTATGTAATATGATTCACTTCAGTTACACCTTCTGGCACAGAATTTGACATCTGTCAGGTGCATCTACTGAAGTAAGTGCTCTCCTTATTAAGGATGGCCATGCAATGGCACCAGGCATGTTAAAGCTACCTAAGGCAGCCTAAACAAAATGTTTCACTTGTTTTCTTAAGTAGTGAATGGCTCCCTATTGAAATGTTGGCATTTGAAATGCTGAGTGCCAACAAGCTTAGAAAAAGAAACATCAAAAACACAGGAGAAGAGCAAATCTGGAAAATCACTCTTCTCCTTAAAACTTGCTTTTGCAGGGGGAAAGCCTCCTGTACCCCACTGAAGCCCCTGAAATTATAAAGACCAACTCCAAGATCACTATAACTTGGAGAAAAGGTAATGTTCTAAGAAATGGCATCTCAGACAATGTATTTAAGTCCATTATTTCAGCCATTTAGTCTCCATATTTCAGGACTCACTTTAGCAGGACCTGACTTTTCAAGTGCTTACCACAGTGGACCATGTTTTAGTGCTGCTATGTGAATAACAAGTTTACCTAAAAATGAAAATAAATAGAATAGTAAATATTGTGAATAATGGCAAACTGTTATAAAAACAAGATTTGAACTATACTTTGTGTGCTTTATTTCTATTGATTCACTACAGTTTCACCTTGTACCACAGAATTTGACATCTGTTTGTTGCATTTACTGAAGTAAGTAGTATTCATGTTGCAAGGGCTGTGAAATGATGCCAGGCATGTTTGAGCTACCTAAGGCTGCTTAAACTAAATTTCTCACTTTTTCCTTAAGTAGTGGAGAATGTTTGTGTGATGCCAAGTGTAGAGCAAATAGAAAAATCATTAGAAGGGTAGTATCATCATTATCATCTTCTTCCGGCTGTTCCCATTAGGGGTCACCACAGATCATCATCTGTTTCCATTTCTTCCTGTCCTCTGCATCTTGTTCTGTCATACCAACCACCTGCATGTCCTCTCTCACCACATCCATAAACCTCATCTTAGGCCTTCCTCTTTTCCTCTTACCTGGCAGCTCCATACCTGGCAGCTCCACCCTTAGCATCCTTTTCCCAATATACCAAGCATCCCTCTTCAGCACATGTCCAAACCAATGCAATCTCGCGTCTCTTGCTTTATCTCCAAACAGTCCAACCTGAGCTGGCCCTCTAATATACTGATTCTTAATCCTGTTGATCCTAGTCACACCCAGTGCAAATCTTAACATCTTTAACTCTACCACATCCAGCTCTGACTCCTGCCTTTTTGTCAATGCCAGAATGGTAGCATATGTTACAGAAATTGCAGATAGTGAATGAAATGCAATTCATGGGTGTATGTGGCAATAACGGGAGCAAGAAATACATTTGTGTGATCAATTCTACCTTCTCGCATCACCTTGCAACATCAGACATACACTTTGTGGAACACATTATCAGAAATGTAGTTTATCACATGTTATAATAAAGAGGACAGACTAATGATCACATATTGTTAGCAATAATGAAGACAGTTGATTTTTAAACAACACAATAGTATTACAAAATGTTATGAAATGTATACTCAGACAATCCTCTGTAAAAGTATAATGTCAGTGCATTCAAACCTTACATCAAATATACTTCATCTATAAGCTCACTGTACTTACACCACTGTCAGGTGTATTTTCTTCTCTGAGTACTACCCACAGTACTGACAGCCACTTCACAACAAATATAAAATAAAAAATATAGAATAAAATCCAAGATATAAATGACCAGTAAAGACCAGGATCTTCCAATAAAATTTAATCCTACCTCTAGCGCCTCGGCAGTAGCCTTCCAAGGAAAATACATACAAAGAAGATGCAGCACATATTTATACAATAATATAAATCAGTCAATCAATAAATCAATCACTCAAGCAGTTCAACAATTATACATATTGGCAGCCACTTGCTGCTGCCTGGCTGGATTGCACTACCTATGGCAGACTAAGCTAAAATGTTACCTTTTTACTAAAGATGTGAAAGTGATTTTTATGCTGTCAAGTAGTGTGCAAATGATGCAAGAAAAACATTAAAATTATTGTAAATAATATAATTTACATGAATATGTTGATCCAGATGTGTTATGTTGCAGCAAGGAGCTGCATGTATTTTAACCCTCAAGCAAGGTTATTGAAACCAATCATTACGCAGTTCTTCCCAAAGTTGCCACAGACAAAGACATATATTAGCAAGGTGATAAAGAGGTCAGATGCAATGATAATGTGACATTGTATGAAGTCACATTGAAAGTATAAAACAACCAGGTTATAACAATTGTCCTTTCACATTTGACTGTGAATGTCTCGATAACTGGGATATTGCTAACGGTTAGCATAAGCACATGCTCACATGATATTAAACAAAGACTGCAGTCACTGCAGTTGTATCCCTTTCTTTCTGTCTTGTGCATCCTTTGATTATCTATCCTTTCATAATAGCAACTCTATTCATTTTCTTGCCACATATTATCATTATCAATGCTTATAGTACTCCCTTTAATATGAACAACCATTCCTACTAAGGCCCAATAACTGTGACCAGTTAAGTCAGCATTTGAATGTTAGAACTGACATTCTTCTAAATCAGTCACTGTATTTGTAGCCTTTTTATTAAGTCTCTTCTCCCTGATGCAGCCTTCGTAGGTATATAGTAAAGTGGGGGAACGGGAAAGCTAATTTCTCCTGCAATCAGTGTAATCAAAGAGAACTGCAATTGATTAACAGGAAACACTTTTCAATGCTGGTCCTTGCCTTGCTATGGTTTGTGCATGTAATCATGTAGGTCCTAACATCATGTTTACATTCCCTAAACCTAGTGCACCTTTTGGTATTCAGCGATGCTAATGATTTGACACCTCTTTTGCACAATTACAGTGCTCAGAGGGCTGACTCTGTATTATGTATAAAAACTCGTGGTGTAGCTAAGGTCCTTGTATTGTACTGGGAGACTGTTTTTAAACAGAGCTTGATACTGCTAGTAAAACAAGACTTTTGCAATATTTACCTATTTTCTATACAGCTTGTAGCATTTGCATAATTTTAGATTTATTTAATTTTCTTCTTTCCTTTTGGCATAGCCATGTTTGCAATTCTAAAATTATGCTATAAAATGCTACATGGCCATTTATTACTGGGCAGGATTCATAAATGGCCACATAATAGCTTACTATTTTGTATTCACTAAAACAAAGGTAAATAGCAGAATATGTTAAATAAAACATAACTAGCAGAAGTATATGATAATTAACCAATCCAAGATGGTGGAGCTATTCAGGAAGCTATAAAGCAATCATGTACACTTAGTGTAGTCCTTTGCCATGAACTTTAAAACCTATTTGAATACAAGTGCCATCACACTTAAAATCAAAAGCAATGTTAGTGGCTGCTGCTGCTCTCTTGCATATACATATGTGCAGTAGGCTTAGATCTATGCTGCTGTTGCTGATAGACCTCAGCCAAGGAGAAGACCCCATTTAACATACCATATACTGCATGATTATGAAATATTAGAGTAATACAGAGTTGATAGAGAAACACTCCAGGAACCCTGCAACCTCTCCCACCCTTATTTCAGACCTAGGGGAAAACAGGAAGAACTTATACCAGCTAAAACTAATGAATGTGTAACATTAAGGATCTTAGTTACTGGCACATTCCAGAGACTCACAGGGGATATAATAGGGGTGTCACAGGCTTTAGCCTTTAGAATACTTCACCAGTCTCTTAATGCCATGTTATAACATGTAGGTGAGTACTTCTGTTTTCACCACACCCCAGACGAGAGCAAGAACAATGCAGGGATTTTATGCTGTAGCACACTTCTTGAAGCTTTGGGGGGGCATACACTACACACACATATAAATAATAACCCCACCTGGTGAACAGGGAAGGACATTCATCAACACAGCTTCCACTCAATCAGCATCTTGGCTGTCTGTGCCTGAGGGATCAACCTTAATGTGGGTGTGATGGTACCCAGGCAGCTATTATGAATCATACATATGGTTCACCTCTCAGCTATACACAAGGTTTGTTAGGGGTGATGTTCCACAAAGCCATTTACTGAGGGATGCAGGTTATGCACTAGAACTGTGACTCATGACACCCATCAGAAATGAAAGATACAACTGCATCCATGCTCCAAATAGCAACTTCATAGAACATGTGTTTAGCATAGTCCTGGTGTCTATAGACACACAGGCAGTTGATCTGCTGTATGAGACAGGCATCTGTGCAGACATATTCACAGTCTGTGCCATGTTGCACAATACCACCCTGAGGAAACAGGGACAGCAAGGACCAGGACCACACTTTCCCGGACCACAGGCAAGGCCATCACCTCCAGCCCATATAAAAGAGGATTTTAAGAGAATCTTTAGTTGCAGAGGGAGCTTGCAGACATATGCATGCATAATATGCCCAAGGCAAAGGATAACGCACACACTCCTCACCAAAGGAATATAAATAACAACATACAAATGGTAAAACTTATGCCTGCCAACATCCACAACAGTTATATTCCCATTTAATGGCTGTGTACTGATAGCATCAGACAGAGTCAACCCAAATGACAAGAGTTGTACCTGTGGTAATGTCAAGGTAAGTGTGAAACCTGTAGTAGAAAAAACAAGTGTGTAAGAGAATAAATGTAACTCATATCTGTACACTGTTAGTCATCAATGTACTTAATGTACTCAAGCAGAACCTGTGTGAGGTGTCCAGCAATGAGATTAATAGCTTATATGAGCGATATGTGCAATATACAGCCACGCCTTTTACACAATAACTGCAACAAGTTGGTCACTTGCCCAGTGTATATAAACCAGTTAACAGGCCAATTACATCAACAGTTTCACAAATAGAGCAATAAGCAGGACTGCAATATCACTGATTTGAATGCATGACTTACAATACTAACTGAAATAATCATTCTGAAATGAGCACGTACAAAAACATCCCACATTTTCTTTTATAATACATATGCATAAAATCAACAATGAGAGAGACTCGCTTAGCTATGTCCACTTTCTTAGGCATTGATACTACATGACATGCTGAGAATGTATAGCCTACATGCTCCTTGTAATTTGTAGCCAGCCTTAGGCATAGGCCAACTAGGCAGCCATCTAGGGTGCCACTCTAGCAGTGGTGCTTTTTCAGTGTTTATTTGGTGTAAGTAGACCAGGATGGGGGCACAGAGTGGTGTGGTGGGGGGCACCATGGAGCCCTTTTGCCTAGGGCACCAGTTCCACTAAGGCCGCTGCTAAATGCGTGAAGTAGATGTGAAACTGATCCATGTTTCCTGCGTATGGTATAATTGTTGAAGAATGCACCCAAAAGTCATGTGTGTCTCCTTTTTTTATTATTTTTTATTTTTTTTTCCCTCTCACATTTGCAAGTTGCTCCACAGAAAGCAAACACAGTTCAATGGTAAAGGGAAAAATGATAACTGCAATTTCAATAGCTTTTAGTAGCACAGACAGGACTGGCAGTATTGTGTGAATTTAAGAAGACCAAGTTGTAGTTGTATTGAATAAAGTGCATCTGTTACCTACCTGTCTCTATTGCACTAAATGTAAATCTAGCGACTTCATAAAATTATCAGAGTTCATCTGAGGGGTCTGTTTTCCACTCTGGCTACATTTGATAATGGTATCAACAGGAAACATTGACACATAATTTGCAGTATCACAGACACCCTGCGTGTTTGGCAAATGTTGAATATGTCAGCTATACTTTTTTGACCTGCTTTTGTTGTGGAATAATTATCTGTAAGTCTTGCCAACAACATTACAATACATGATGTCATATGTATTTCATAAACCATGGTAGCAGATTTTTAAGAAGAGGCTTCAAATTACCTGAACCAGTCATGAGGTGCAACACAGTTTATGATATCGGAAGGCAGTAGAGCAAGTATTATTCATCCTTTAATTTTAAGGACCTTATGACTTCATATATTATGTGTTTTAGTATAGTGCAAATAACCATGCATCCTCCATGCTCTAGTAAAACTGACAATGTAATAAATGGTGATACAGTTACTCATCCAAATGTATCAGGCTGCTGGATATCATGTAATTTCTAAGGCAAGCTACAACTAATATGAATGCAATGGATACTGCTGCCTACCCAATACCTTTACTGAACACATTGTCAGTCTCTCTTACATTGTGTGATTGTAGATTAAGTTTGATCTCTTCTCTGGTGAGCTTCAGTAATCTACCTGTCTGCAAAGTTTTTGTTTATACTACCATACAGTAATGTAATTTTTCTAACTAGTGTAAGTGTGCATTATATTTGTTAGCACCCTAACTTCCTCACATCACCGCCATGTTTCAATTTTGTCCACCTTCTTCAACCATGTATATGTGGATACATTGATTAATGCCATGCCTCCACATTCTTTATCCTGATAGTCACTTCATGTTACAGAGCAGTGCCCTAACTGTACATCAGATAGCACTGCTCTGGCTGCTAGTACAATGGTACCCTTTGGGAGCAGTAATAGTGGAGGTGCTGATTTTGTCATCCAGCAGAAGCTGATAGGGGTGGTGGGGGATATAATGGAGAGGGCCCTTGATGCACATATTGGCAGGGTTGAAAAGGTTCTGCATCACATTACAAAAATAATATCATATTCAGCACTGTCCCAGGGCACTGCTGCAAAAGAAAGTGATGACAGTTCTGTGGGTGAGGGCTAGATTTTCACTTTCTCATACTGGACATGGGTGTGCCTCTGATGTCCCCTACTTATCACATAAAAAGGAAAAACATATCCCCAAGCATGGTGTCCCCCAAATCTTTGTCTCTATCTACATCCCCATTTGTCTTGTATGTCCTCTATGTCTGCAGATGCCTCCTAACCTACCCTACCTACCTGTCCCTCTCACGTCTAAGCATTCCTTACTTTGGACACAATAGAAGAGTCTTTGTGGGTTCTGTTCAAGCAGCTTTATTTTATACAAACGCATTACGATAAACGTTTAGTGACCTTAACTTAAGTAATTTATATACAAACTAACTGCTGGAACCATACATGCTTACTCTCTGGCTGCATTCTCAAAATGGCACTAGGAATGGCTCATGTTTGACATTTATATGTGCATGCTACATCTTTGACATGCATTTTAAAGACACAGCACACAGCACGTGCACTCTGATCTACATCCTCCCTCTTAAAATAATAAAACATGCAATGTTATGAATCTATTTGACATGCAGATGTCACACACAGTTCTCTATCATGCATTTACACAAGATAAGATACATATATATACGCAGTTAAGTCCATGTTGTGCATATTTCACACTGGGCCTGGATACTCATCCATATCATGTGACATAAAACTGGGAAATGGACTTGGCAACTGGAGTTGTCTCTGTAAAATGTTCAATCTTAGAATTGTTTGGAACATCTTCAGGAATGGAATCAGAGGCAGGGACACACTCGGGAATGGGAACAACATTTGGTTCACTCTGAGATCTAGAGTCTGTATCATTGAAACAATGTAGTGATGATGAATCTGGTACAGGAAGTAGAGGCCTACAATTTCTCCAGTACTCCATACCCTCGGATTCTACAAGGTAGGATCTCGGCTCGGCACATATACCTGTAACTTGGATAATCTTGTTGAAGCCTTTCACCGTTTGTATTCTCACGGTCTCTCCTTCCCTCAAAGGATGAAGAAATCTGCTCGATTTATCATAACTGGACTTCTGAATCAAATGCTTCTTGAATAGTTGAGCTTTTCTCATTCTGTTCTTAGCTTTAGGTCTCAAACTAGAACTAATAGGTAGCATTGTTCTGGTTTGCCTGGAAAGAAGTCTTTGAGCAGGTGAGCCAAGAATATAATCATGGGGTATGTTTCTGAGATTATGTAAATTCAAAAAGACATCGGTATTGCCACACTTTGACCTTTCAGGTAATTGCTTTGAACTCTGCACTGCGCATTCAGCTAGACCATCTGACTGTGGATATTCACATCTGCTAGTAACATGTACAAGTCTCATTCTCTTGCAACTGTCTGAAATAACTGACTAGTAAATTGAGTACCCTTGTCAGAGATAACTTTGTGTAGACTACCATGGCCTGAGAAATGATGTTTCAATTTGGTTATAACAGCAGTGGATGTCAGGTTAGGTAGTAGATCAATCTCAAACCAATTCGAGTAACAGTCTACCTATACCATAAAGTGTTGATTGTTCCACTCGAAGATATCAGTGGCTACTGCTGACTAAGGTAGTTCAGGAACTTGACTTTCAGAAGCCGAAGTAGTTCTCTTTGCAAATGTGGTCTACTACCATTGCATACTGAACAAGAAGTACTTTATCAACAATCTACAATATATTATCGCACAAGGATAATCCCCAAAATTTTGCTCCATTCTATGTGAAAGACTTCACTTGCAGAATTTATTCCAAATGACATCCTTTGGAATCTGTATCTGCCAAATGGGGTACAAAAAGTGGTTAGTAATGAGGATTTGCAATCGCGCATCACTTGCCAAAATGAACTTTTTGCATCCAACACAGAAAAGACAGTGGCATTCAGTATTAGGGTTGCAACCTCTTCGACTGTCCGCTTTGGATAATATTGTCTCTTCAGTGCTTTGTTCAAATTTCAAGTCAATACATATTCTGTTTTCATCTGAACCTATTTTGTGAGTGGCTACCATTGGCAACACCCATTCAGTTGGTTCTGTAACTGGAAAAATTACACATTGCTGCAACATTTCATTCAACTGAGCTTTGACTTTATCATGCATATCTATTGGAACTTTTCTTGCTGGTCTGACCAATGGAGTGACCTCTGGGTCTAACTTCATGTAATACACAACTGGAAGCTTACCCAACTTGTCATTGAAAACATCAGCATACTCTGAGAAAATGGCTTCAGAAAAGTTGCAACTAGGAGATGGACTTATGTGATGAACTTCTTTGGTAAAAGAAAGCAGATTCATTCTCAAACTAGGAAATGGACTGCAGACACAAATGCAGAAGCAGTGTGGTAAATACAGTAAAAAAATAAACAGGCAAACCAATGTGCTCTTGCACAAGAAGTGGTCACTTTAATACGATAAAATCACCATTCTCAAACTATCTTTAAGACCCTGTAAAGACCGTACTGGTCTTTGGACTACATGGAATAACAAGGTGCAACAATTTTTGGCCAGATAACATGAAAGCATCACTGAGCCTTTGGTTTGAATCTCTTCACCTCCATAGGAAACAATAGGAAACAAGTTTCACACTACTGGCCACACTGAGTTATTCATTAGTTCTCACTTTAGCAAATGTGTCTGCTGATACAACATTGCACTTTGATCCAGTGTCTACTTTAAGTTCTGTGGATTTACCATTGATCTGGATAGTATAAAGCACTTCACTATTTGCCAATAAATTTACTGTATCAACTCTTTCAGCAAGCACCAATACACCATCTACATAGAAAGTGGACTGCTGCATCTCTACTTGATCAACTTGCTTTTTTGTGTGGCCTTTCTTTACAATGCTGTGAGGTTTACTTGACTTGCAATACTTTTGAAAATGATTCCATGTTTTACACTTGTGAAATTTCTGACCAAATGCAAACCATTTCTCTCTCTCAAACTCATAATTTGCACCACAATTGCAACAGTTAACAATAAAGCTGGACTTGGGTTTTGCTGATTCACACTTCTACTGCTTTGAGGATGCTCCCTTAACTGAACTAGTGTTAGAACTTGCTGGAAAGCTACATGGTTTCCCTGGTGAGCTAGCAGGGGCTGTGTCTGCCATGTGCTTAGGCCAACTTCTGTTAGCCATGCATTGCATGCTATTATCTACATTTGCTCTGGAGCCTGTTAAAACTGTGCTCTTGTCACTCTCAAGCATTTTTGTTTGTTTTTCTGTCACTTAATGGATCTGACAAATCTCTATGGCTTTACTCAACATTAAATTACTGTCACAAAGCAAGATCTTTCTCACAGCAGCACTATCGATATTACACACAAGCTGTCCTTTATTAACTCATTTTTTAAGTCACCAAACTGACACATCTTAGCTTTGTCTCTCTGGTCAGTTATATAAGCTGCAAAGTTTTCCCTGGTTTCTGATCTCTTGTGCAAAACAAATGCCTCTCTAATGTAATATTTGTCTGGGGGTTACACATTTCCCTGAACTTGCGCTTCAAACACTCTGGGTCTTCCCTTGATTCAGCCTGTGCAACAATATGATGATTTTCATCTTCTCCCTCATATACTGCTGGTGCATACACAAATGAATCCCCTCTTTCTATTGCCTCTGACCCAGCTAGGTTTAGCAAAATGAATGCCTTGGTGCATGCATCTTTATCTGAATAAGTTGTTTGTATAATAGTAAAATACTCTTGCTCAAATATTCTCCAGTTCTATGCAATATTCTGATCAAATACAAGTGGTAAGAGCTTTTGAATCCATCTGCCATATTAACACATGCCAGTGAAGGGTTTTGCAAATAAGCACATACATATAAATACACATATGCCAGAAATTTATGCTAATATTTGCAACTTTTCCAAATAGCACAACACACCTCTGTGTAACTGAACTTTGCAAAATAAGTTTCTTTTGGGCACTGTAATACTCTTGAAATTACTGTATTGCAAAACATCACCTCTTAGTGTAAGAGACATATCAAATAACTGTACAATGCAAGCCTCTATGGAACTGGACTTTGCAAAATAAGTTTCTAGTGCACTGTAACACTCTTGAAATTATTGTATTGCAAAAGTAATTTATCATTTTAAGAAACATTTCAAAAAACCTCATGATGAGAATGAACTGGGCAAAAGAAGCTCAGAGTCAGTAACATTTTGAAGTAAATGCACTTTGTGAATAAAATGTACACAGCACACTGAAATTTCCCCAAAATGGCAGTACCTTGCTAGGTAACTCTTTACAGTGCAAGAAACATTCTGTAATGGTGGCACTTTGCAAATAGATACATCCAGAACAAGAACAATTTGAAATGGCTATTCTTTGACTGTACTTTATGAAATACTTGCACTTTGCACACAAATAAACTCTTCGGAATACATCTGCAGTAATAAACACACACTGTAAGCACTTTTACATACTTTGAGATACTTTGGATAACTTTAGTTATGCCCCTGATACAATACAAAGCCATAGTTATGCCAAAACACAGCACTTTGCCAAAAACAATACAGTTGTCCTGCTTTATTTATGCTTAAAGTGCCCTTTTTGCCCTTATTATATTTGTTTTACTTGTTTAATCTCTTTTCATACCCATTGTACCTTTTTTGTCCTTGTTTTACTCTAAACATGCCCGTTTTGCTTTAAACATGCTTGTTTTACTTTTCTGATAATTCTCTCAAATTTTCCTTAGTTAATAAACCTTTTGTGCCTCCCACTTGTTTAATAATGTGGTTTGTGCCCTTGTAATGCCCCATTTTATCGTTTTTATAAAATAAGTAGTTTGTGCGTATTCTCATTACCTTTGATTCTTTTCTGGCTCTTTTCCATGCTTGTTTCTCTTAGTTTATCTTCACTGTCATCTCTGCACCTCAAGGCTCCAAATATTCTCTTCGATCCTGGTTCTGACACCATGTCGCTCTCCTACTTTGGGCAGAATAGAAGTGTCTTTATGGGTTCTCTTCAAGCAGCTTAATTTTATACACACACATCAAGATAGAAATTTACTGATTTCAACTTAAGCAACTTATATACAATCTAACTGCTGGAATCATACCTGCTTACTTTCTGGCTGCACTCTCAAAATGCCTCTAGGAATGACACATGCCTGACATTTATACGTGCATGCTACATCTTTGACATGCACACAGCATGTGCAATCTGATCTACGCTATCCCACAAAAAATTACACCCCATACATAGCTCTCCACTTCACCTGTGTCATACAACATTAGCCCATTTTTGTCACCCATCACTGGTGTGGTGACTCTATAAAATCATGAAATGGTGTGTACAATTGTACACACTGATGTTGCTTAAAAGGGGAAAGCTATGGTGCTCTCCAACAACCCTCCTGCAGTTTTCTGTATTCATTTCCCTGTATGCTATCCACTGCTTGACAACTCCATTTTCACCAATGTCCTATACACTCCTTTTTTACACATTTAATATGGCCAAAAATTAGATTCACAAAAAACACACACACGGTCAGAATGGGTCTATATTGTCTTATCGAATGATGAAAAGAGCAAATGCTCTTTCATTGATCCAATAATGTCGAAAGGAGAAAATAGCAAAGTCACAGAACATTGATTTTTTCCCCATATTTAATTAGGGGGGTGTGGGGGGCACAGCCCCCCACTTAATTTTGTGTTTAAACTTTTTTTTTTTTTTTATGGAGCAGCAAATTTTTTCCCTGGAAAAAAATTTGCTGTTCCATGTGTTCACATTTTTGTGGTTTTGACATTATTGGTTCAGTGAAAGATCATTCGCTCTTTCATCATCCGATAATGTGATATAGACACAGTCAGAACTAGCTTATGAAAAGCCTTCACTTTATGGCCTCTGCATTTGCATGGGATTTATGAATGCTGTTTAACATCTTGGAAAAAGCTGTAGATTTCAATGTAATTTGCAATGGTCCAGTTACTGGTATGTAAATCTGCTTAAATTCACTGCACTATAGGAATACAGAATAAAGCCATAGTAAAGGTATTACCGTGGAACAGTTGGTGTGACATTTATTAGGCTGCTGAATGTATTAAAGGAGGAGTTCCTACGTGATATGTTGAGATAATTGTCCTGTTTGTAGCATGATGTTTTGGCATAGTGTCATAGTTTGATTACAGTTGTATGTTAGTTTATTATTACATGACAGTTCATATTTCTATGATATATTTACTTGCAATTGTCTGTATTTCTCTACATGTAACATATTTCCTTAACATAACATTGGAATAGTGCAACAAGACATCATTTTCAAAAACACTGCAGCTCCAATATGTACACATAGTAAGCCAGCCTTACCCTGTTAGATATTCATGCTTATTGCACTCTCCAACCCCTTATTTGTACCTATAGCAAACAGTTTATTTTACACAAGATAGATTAATGATGATTGAAGAAATAAGTCTAAAACACCATACAGATGTTCCTCCGTGTCCTCTAAAACAACTTTTTGCTATTCCTTTCTGCACCTGTCTGCAACTCTCTCTTTTTAATCCGTAATTCTTCCATAGGTTTTCAGTGTGCTTCAAAAGTGTTACATTTATACAGTGTAGTAGTAATTCCTGTGTGGTGTGATAAGCTAATACTCAAATATGTAGAACAAAATGTAATAATTTCAGGGATTCCATGCCAACCATTAGCTAAATGTTAATGAGTGATTTTGGTTCAGTAATTTAGGCGTACCTGTTGGCTACCTATTGTTGTGACCCACCATTATCCTTCTGTGATAATTTATTTTGTCCCTGCCTCCATGCCATCCTGACACTATCTTCTCTCTTCTGTATTATTATTCTTCCACCTCTGCATTGGTTCAATATCTGGCACCACTATGTTAAACTATATTCTGTTTACTGCAAATCTAAACAATATGAGTTGCATATATGGATTACAGTGTGTAGAATATATATGCATGCTGTATCTTTAAGAAGCATTTTCAAGGACAGCACATGCATATAAATAGCAAGCATGTGCTAGCTTCAGTGCCATTTTGAGAGTGCAGCCAGACAGTGGACATGTATTAAAGAGAGAGAGTCAGTTTGTTTATAAGTTTATCTAAGTTAAAGTTATTGCCTCAGTCTTGATGTCTTTGTGCATAATAAAGCTGCTTGGACAGAACCCATGAATATTTGTCTGTTACATCCTGATTGGGCGAATGACACAGTACCAGAACCGGCGTTCCAGCGACTGCTTTTCAGATATATGAGGTGCAGAATTAACAGTGACGGTAAAATAAGAGAAATTTATTTATTTTACATTTGTTTACCAGGATAGTCCGACTGGACACATGTCCATTTTCAGCGGAGGTCCAGGGAAAAAAGCTCCACATGAACAAAAACAGTAATATATAACATTTATATAGAATGCATTTATACGAGAATAAATGGAAGTAATTACATAACAGGAACAAATATCATTTACACATGTTAAATAGGCAAGTATTTACATAGTAAGACATTTGAAAAGAAGAGGAATGATATAAAAAAGACAGTCGCAACTTTGGTTTGTAGAAGAGAGATCAGTTAGGGAAATAGGGATACACTTTGGTATGCAGTTTGCACGATTACAACATTTTAAGTTGTATTGAGGGACATCCAAGATTGTTAGTAGTGACAGATCCATTTTTGACTTGATTGTGAAAATATAGTTCTGAGCAGAAAAGGGCTAGAAACAAGCTAAAGGTAATATAAACTTGCATGAACGATTTTGTCAAAAAAAATAAAACTGAGCATTACAAGGGCACAAAACACATTAAGCAAATGAATAGCACAGAATGTTTATTAAGCAAATGAAAAGCATAAAAAGTTTATTACTTAAATGAAAGGTTTGAAATTAAGATATATGATAGAACGATTATCAGAAAAGCCAATAGGAGGTTCAGTGTCACCTTGGAATTGCAAAATGAGCATGTTTAAAGTAAAACAAACACGAAAAGAGACTGAGTGGGCAAAACAAATATAATAAAGGGCATATTAAGTATAAATAACGCAAGGCGATTGCATATTTTTTGCCAAATTCCAGTATTTTGGCATAAACTACTACTTTACATTAACTAAAGCACTGAATAGCTTGATTAGAGTTATTCAAAACATCGCAGAGTATGTAAAAGTGCTTACAGTGTGTGTTTATTACTCTGCATTTATTATGAGGAGTTTATTGTGTACAAAGTGCAATTATTTCGTGAACTGTGGTCAAAATACAGCCATTTCGAAAAGTTTCTTGAGCTGGGTATGTCTACTAGTCAAGGATCGCTATTACAGAGTGTTCCTTTCACTGTAAAGAGCTATTTAGCAAAGTACAGCTATTTTGGAAGTGTTTCAGTGTGCTGTGTACTGTTTATTTGCAATGTGCAGTTACTTAGAAATGTTTCTTACTCTGAGCTTTTTCTATTGCCCAGTTCATTTGCACAGTCAGTTACTTTGAAATGTTTTCTTGCACAGATAAGAGGTAATCTCTCGAAGTACAATAATTTCAAGTGTTGTTGTATCACGGATACTTATTTCACAAAGTATTTCACAGACTTCAATTACTTAGAGGCTTATTGTGCATAGTTACAAGTATTGGCATAAAATTTTAGCATATATATATATATATATGCGTGTGTGTGTGTGTCCATGCATACTTGCACCTTCACTGATGTATTAATATGGCAGAGGCATTTCACAGACCACTTGTATTTGATCAGAATATTGCAGAGAATTGGAGAATATTTGAGCAAGAGTGCAATATTTTCATACAAACAGCTTACTCAGATAAAGATGCATGCACCAGGGAAATCATTTTGCTAAACCTAGGTGGGTCATAGGCCACTGATAGAGATCGTTCATTTGTGTATGCACCAGCAGTGTATGAAGGAGAGGGAGAAAACTGTCATATTCTGGTTCAGGCTGAATCAAGAGAAGACCAGAGCATTTGAAGCATAAATTCAGAGAAATGTGCAACCCCCAGACCAATGTTACATTACAGAGGCATTTGTTTTACACAAGAGGCCAAAGGCCAGGAGAAACATTTAGAGCTTACATTACTAACTTGAAAAACAAAGTGAAAATGTGCATGTTTAGTGATTTAAAAGAAGAGTTGATAAAGAACAGGCTTGTGTGTGGTATCAATAGTGCTGCTGTGAGAAAGATTTTTGCTTCATGGCAGAGATTTAACGTTGAGCAAAGTGTTTGAGATTTGTGAAATCCATGAAGTTGCAGAAAGGAACACAAGTATGCTGGCTAGTGACAACAGCATAGTTTCAGCAGACTCCAGAGCAAATGTAGACAGCATGCAACATGTGACAAGCAGAAACAGGCCTAAGCACATGGCAGCTGCAGCCCATAGTTTTCCTACAAGTTCTAAGACAAGTTCAGTTAAAGGGGCATGCTCAGTACAGCACAAGGGTGAATAAGCAAAATCCAAGTCAAGCTCCGTTGTTAACTGTCCTAATTATGGTGCCAACCACGAGTGAATAACATTTGTTCAGCAATGTCACAAGTGCAAAACATTGAATCATTTTCAAATGTTTTTCAAATCAGGTAAACCTTACATAGTTGCAAAGAAAGATCACTTAAAAATCAAGTTGATCATATAGAGAACAGCAAGCCTACTTTCTAAAGAGATTGTTCATCAGTAATTGGTGAAAAGGTCAATGCAGATTTATTAGCAAAGGGTGTTTACGTTACTGTTCTGATCCATTGTAAACCCATTAAGCTCAAGATAGACACTGGTTCAAAGTGTAATGTTATGTCAGCAGAAGAATTTGTCAAAGTAAGGGCTGGTGAACAACTTAATGTGGCTAGTTGTGCGAAACTTGTTGCCTATGAAGGTGAAGAAATTCAAACCAAAGGGTCAGAAGTGCTTTCATGTTATTTGGCTGGGAACAGTTACAATTTGTTGTTTTACATAGTCCAAAGACCTGTGCAGTCATTATTGGGTCTCAGAGACAGTTTGAGAATGGACTACTAAAACATTCACCATATAAGCACGTTCTAGTTCTAGTTTCACTGATGCTATTTTCTCAGAATATGCTGATGTTTTTGATGGCAAGCTTCCAGTTGTGTATTCTATGAAGTTAGGCCCAGAGGTCAGTCCAGTGGTTAGACTGGCAAGATAAATTCAAATAGCCATGGCAAGCAGAGTTAAAGCTCAGCTGGATAAAATGGTGCAACAAGGTGTAATTTGGTCAGTTACAGAATCAGCTGAATGGGTGTTGCCTATGGTAGCAACTCATAAAAAAGGCTCAGACAAAATCAGAATATACATCAACTAAAGAGACTTGAATAAGACATTAAAGAGACCATATCATCCTATGCGAACAGGCAAAGATGTTGCAGCCCTAATACCGAATGCAACTGTATTTTCTGTCTTGGATGCAAATGGTTCATTTTGGCAAGTAATGCTTGACCTCAAATATTCACTACTGACTACATTCAGTACCCCATTTAGAAGATATAGATTTCTCAGGATGCCATTTGGAATAAATTCTGCATGTGAAGTCTTCCAACATGCAATGGAACAGATCTTTTCAGGTTACCCCTGTGCCATAATAGTAGATGATTTGTTGGTCATTGGCAATGATGAAGTAGACCATGACAGAAACCTCAAGAAAGTTTTAGACAGAGCACATGAAGTGAATTTTAAGTTCAATCCTCTGAAGTGCAAATTCAGATTACCAGAAGTCACATATGTAGGTCATTTATTTAACAGTACAGTTTACAACCAGACCCATCTAAGCAAACAACTATTCTTGAAATGCCAGCACCAGATAATATCCGAGCTCTACACCATTGTCTTGGTATTAACTATTTGGGCAAGTTCATACCAGATTTTAGTGAAATAGCAGAGCCTTTGAGAGAGCTAACATGCAAAAATGCTGTATGGTCTTGGCTAGAACACCACCAGAGAGCTTTTGATGATCTTAAGCACAAAATTGCCATTCTACCTACACCAAGATACTATGATGTCAATAGACCAGTTACTCTTTCCTGTGACACTTAAAAGTTTGTTCTTGGCACAATTATTCTTCAAGAGGGCAGACCAGTAGCCTATGCATCTAAAACTCTTACCCAAACTGAAATGCAATATACTCCGATTGAGAAAGAACTTTTAGCAATTGTGTGAGTATGTTCAAAGTTTCATGATTATATTTATGGTCAGGATATCCATATTAAAATTGATCAACCTCTTGTTACTATTTTAAAGAAGCCTATGTATTCCACTCCATTAAGATTTCAAAGAATGATGCTCAAATTACAAAAAGTATAACTTCAAAATGGTCTGTACAAAAGCAGACTTCATTATCTGGCTGATACCTTATCCAGATCATCCAGAAATAAAGCAGAACAGTTTGATGCAGAAAATTTTGACTTTGATGTCATGGAAGTGCATAATTTTTCGACCATAAGACTTGAAGAGTTGAGAAATCATACAAAGACTGATCCTGTTTTGCAAAACCTCAACCACAACATTCAGATAGGATGGTCGTCAAAGCAGTCCAGTTTACCACCTGTAGTACAACCTTATTTTCCTTACAGAAATGAGATGTTGATGGAAGATGACATTATTTCTAAGGTCCTAAAGTTGTTGTTCCTGCTTCCTTACAATGTGAATATATTCAGATTTTGCACTGTGGCCACCCAGATTCTGAATCTACCAAAAGAAGGATGAGAGGAGTAGTATTTTGGCCTTCTCTAGTGAAAGACATTGACAAAGTACTTTCATCTTGTTCTATATGCAATAGTACTAAACCACATCTGCAAAAAGATCCACTTCAGCTAAGCCAAGTTCCTAAACTACCTTGTTCAACAGTAGCCACTGACATATTCAAGTGGAACAATCATTATTTAGTGTTGGTCAACTCTTATCCAAACTGGTTTGAGCTCGATTTCTTGCCTAACCTGATGTCCACTATTATTACCAAGCTGAAATGTCATTACTCAGTCCATGGTAGTCCACATAAGCTTATCACTGACAATGGAATGCAATTTACCAGTCAATTGTTTCAGAAATTTTCAAAAGAATGGGACTTTATACATGTTACTAGTAGTTCTGAATACCCACAGTCAAATGGACTAGCTGAACGTGCAGTACAGAGTGCAAAGCAATTACTAGAGAAGTCAAAGTGTCACAATACCGACGTCTTTTCAAATTTACTTAATCTCAGTGACGATCTACTTGGCTCACCTGCTCAAAGACTTGTCTGGGTAACAACCTTGCCTATCGGTTCCAGTTTGAGGCCTAAAACTAAAAACAACAGAGCAATCAAAGCCAAGCTACTCAGAAAATGTTCTTTTCAGAAGTCGAGTTACGATAAAATGAGCAGATTTTTTCATCTACTGAAACAAGAAAAGACAATGAGGATACAAACAGTGAAATGTTTCGACCAGATTTGATCAAGTAACAGGTATATGTACCAAGCCGAGATCCTATTTTGGGGAATCTGAGGGTGTGGAGTACAGGAGAAATCTCAGATCTTCTTCCTATATCAGAAGCGATATCGCAGCATTGTTCCTGTGATACAGACTGTAGCTCTCCAAGCAATCCAGACAATGTTCCTGTTCCAGAACGTATCTTGACTTCAATTACTACTTCTGATGTTCCTGATTTCCCCAAGGTCGAACATTCAGCAACCAAAGTATCTGCTGGTAGATCTAACTCTAAATTCTGTGTTACACAATTTGATCACATCACCAGACCTAGTGTGAAATAAACAGCAACCTGGACATAATTATCTATATGTATCTAGTTTTGTATAATTGCATGTCTAAGAACTATCTTGTATTTATTGCACATCAATCAATGTCATCAATGAAGTGATTCATTTCTCAAAGGAGGAGGATGTAGAATATGTATGTGTGTTGTACCATTAAAAAGTATTTCCAAGGACAGCATATGCATATAAATAGCAAGCACGTGCTAGCTTCTGTGCCATTTTGAGAGTGCAACCAAAGAGTGAGCATGTACGAGAGAGAGATAGTCAATTTGTTTATAAGTTTATCTAAGCTAAAGTTATTTCCTCATTCCTGATGAGTTTGTATATAGTAAAGCTGCTTAAACAGAATCCACAAATGTTCGTTTGTTACATCCTGACCGGGCAAATGACACAGTGGTCAAAAGGGTAATAAACATTGTTACATACATTCATGTTTACTGAAACTTGCTGTCAAATATTAACTGTCATAAATATGAATTTCTAAATATTGTGATCAGATAACTCTCAGGTCTAAATTACATATTGGCATGCTGAAAATGTTCAAATTAATATGGAAGACATGTTTCATGACATTTTGTCTGACTACTGTATCTATAAATGATGGCTGAACCTCTTTACTTAACATGTCATTATACTACTGGTACACTAATGTATGTGCCACCTATTGTGAATACTGTCTTGTAAAGATATGTGCATGGAAGTCAGCACAGAACAATACAGAGTATTGCTGACTACTGTTGTAAGTTCCACACTTCAAGACATGATTATGCATGCACTAACACTTTGCCATCTGCAGTACAAACTAGCTTAGCAGCACTGCACTTAAAGAGTACAAGAAAAAAAAGGAGATCCCAGAATTAATTTTCTGTTGCACATTTGTATGTCTATATTATGTCTGAATATCATGAATTTTGAATGATGTTAAGTCACCTAATTAATTTGTGTAAAGAAATGTCTGCTTTACAGTATTACATACAAGCTTGGTTAACCTATTCTTACCAAATTTATTTTACATTTGTCAAATCCATCAATTTCATACTGCAGTGCATTGTCCTATGTATGACTTAAATGTTTGCTTTGCCAATGCATATAGTATGAGACAATAAAGATGTGCAATCATCCTGACATGATGTCACTTCAGTGTTTGATTGATAATCCAGTGGTGAGCAACAATGTGTGCTTCATCCCATTATGTGGAACATGTCAATGTTCCTCACAGTAATACAATGTACAAGAAGGGCAGAATCTACTTTACATTATAGAGGTGTGACATGCATGGTGACTTTACATTGCCCTGTGCACACATATGCATTTGTCACATGACCTGCGATGCACAGTCACTTATCTTCAAAGCATTGAATTTTACAAATATTCTAATATCCTCTGGCACTTACAACTCAAATGCTGCTTTCAAGATTGTGTCACCTAAATAGATAGGAGGTTCAATATCTACTGTGGTAGACCTGTACGTGTCTATGGGCGAATCTGTGTATCACTTGGTGGTTGTATCCACTTCCCCAGAGAATAATACTTTTAACTGTTCTCACAACTTATTTATCCCTGCTTTTACAGTAATACCTTCTCTGAATCATTCTGATGAGGTCATCCAGACAAAAGTGCAGTCTGTTCATAAGTTTCAGACTTCTGTTGTGGTCCTTGTGACTAGTTACGATTGCACTCTAGATTGTATGTTCTAGGCAAGTAGGAAGTTCAATATCTAGCCTGCAAGATGTGTGCGTCCTGACAAAACTGCAGTCTGTCCCCTAAGAGTTGAACTTTTCTTGTAGTGCTTGCAAGTATTACAGGATTATTTACATTGTGTAACCTAGATATGTACAAAATCCAATGCCAAACAGAGAAATCTTGCATGTGTTTTTTCCAACTTGACTGTCCAACTATTACTGGAAGTGGAGAAATCATGCAGTTAGCTTGAGGGCCTGAATGTTGGGGTTATGAATCCCGGACAGGTTTGAGAGGAGATCCTTAGTAGGCTCCAGTATCCATGCAGCATAATGAAGGTGAGACAGAAGAAAGTGGAACCACACTTGCCGAGGCCAGAAGGGGGCAATGAGGATTACTGAGCTCTTCAGCTGACTTGCTTCTTATAGAAATGTGGGAATTAAGGGAATAGGAGGCTAAGCATAAATGAGTCCCAAGGGCCAAGCATGTGTCAGAGCATCTCTTGCTGACTCAGCATGAGGGGGGATAAGAGCAAAGTTCTCACTGAACTTCTTGTTGAGGTGAGTGGCAAATAGGTTGCAGCAAGGTCAGCCCCAATGCTGGAAGACCATCTCCACTACTGACTGACCACTTGTAAGGCATCAGAATGGATCTCCTTAGTTTGTCCACAAGCATGTTGGGCTTCCCAAGAATGTGTATCACAATCAGAAAACAGTCTGATGAGATCACCAAATCCAAAACCCTCATGGCCTATCTGCAAAAGGGATAATATCTAGTTCCTCCTTGCTTATTGAGGTACCAGACTACAGACATGTTGTTGGTCTGAATGGTAATAGTCCCCAAGGGAAAAGCATCTTGAAATACCTGCAAAGCTAATAGGACTGCTCTCATCTCTAGAACATGCAACTTGGACTCTTGAGGGGAACCACATGCCTTTGACAGTTCTTCCCAAGAAATGCTCCCCATCCCGGCTGAGAAGCATCCATGGTCACTGTAGCTACTGGGTTTGGAGAAAAGTCTCTAGTATGCTGTAGCAGATGGTTGGAAGGGGTGGTGAGGAGCCAGTCATCTAGATATGGAAACACCTGGAATCCCTTTATTCTCAAGTGAGTTGCTACTACTGCCATGCATTTGGTAAACACCTGAAGGCTGTGGTGAGTCCAAAGGGCAAAGCTCTGAATTGGTAATGACTGGCTCCCAGCTGAAAATGAAGATGTCTTCTGGATCATCTGTCTATTTTGATGTGATAGTACACATCCTGAAGATCTATAGACCACATTGAATCATCGTTGTGAAGAAAGGGCTGATGGACTGAACCGTGACCATTTGAAATTTTGTTTTCTTTACCTGCTGGTTCAATTGCTTAGATCCAAAATGCATCTGAGGACCCCTGTTTTCTTTGGCACTGAAAAGAATTGTGAATAAGTTACAAATCTTATCTGGTCTGGTGAGGCCTTTTGGATGACTCTTTTTTAGCAGCTTTTGGAAGGCTTGTGCTGTAGCCTTCCTATGACTGGGTGGAACATCTGAACGTTTCTTTAGTGATGAGGAAGAAGAGAAAATGGTATGTAATAGCCTCCAGATATTATTCTTAGCATCCATAAGTCTTGTGTTATACTTGTCAGGGCGTCTAGGTGCAAATAGAATTGATTCATGGCTGCCTCCAGAATCAGACAGTTGGACAGTACTTCAGGAATGTTGAAAGGGCCTGTCTGCAAATGAATCTCTAAAGCCCTGATTCTGTGGATCTCTTACGCCTCTAAGGTGATGTTTGCAATTAAAGTTTCCTTCTATGCCTCTAGAGGAATTATCCCCAAGTGAATCATGAAAATGTCTCTGAGATTTATAAAAAAAATACATTTGCTTACACCTATCTGGGTCATAGAAGGTTTGCTGTGGTGTAGAAAACCTGATCCCCATGGTGGACAGGGTCTTCCCATCTTGTTCACTGGGGGTAAGCATATTCTTTACTGATGGCCCAAACAAGAAAGTGACATCAGATGGGGCATTAGTAAAGAACGTCTTAAAAGGCTCCACAAAGAGTCACAGCCACATCAAGTCATGTCTCCTTATGGCGATGCCTGAACCAGCTGCTAATGAGGTACCTTCAGCTGTGTGAGAACTTAACCTCATTGAAGAGTACAATATAAATAAAAGAGTAGCCAGTTGGGAGGATATCCTTTTGAAATCCACAGCAGACATGGACTTAGAGTATTTGAAAATTCTTTGGTCAAATCTCTCTGAAGTCTAGCAAAGTGTGCCAGATGGTTTAATGACCTCAGAGTGAAGGTAGCTGAGGCAACCACTCACTTTCAAAATCTATCCAATGCTCTAGACTATGTGTTAGGTGGATGAACATGAGCTTTTTTCTGCTAGCTCTTTCTTAGTGGCATCCACCACCACCATAGCATCAACTTGGACTCCTCTGATCCAGTGGGGTTGTCTGTAGGCAGGTCCAAAAACTTGTCAGGACATTTGAGGATGATCAACCATATCCAGCTCCTTCCATGCTCAGCAGGAAATCAGATCAATAAGTTCATCCACTGGTGGGGGTGCCCAAGACATATGCCAGAACTAAAAGCCTTAGAGAACACCAATTTTTCTGGCAAGGGATTTTGGGATGACTAACCACCTTTTTCTTTCAGGATCTCTAAAATATCTCCAATGGAAATGTCATCCAGTTGTGACCTGGGGGAATCACTGTCTCATCAAAATTGGTATCCTCCATAAAAGACTGTCTCCTTTTGTATGTTCTCTTTTGGTACACCACCTATGGAGGTCTTCTGGAGAGATGTCAGAAGAGAGGGAAAGTTTATCCACTGGAACTGGTTGGAGGCTTATTGGAAATGGCTGCCCCTGTGGAATAGGCCTGACAGGCTCAGAGTTCAGAATAGATGAGAAAAAAAGGAGTAGGATCCAAAACATGAGAAGATGGCTTTCTTTGGAGAGAAAAAGCCCTTTCCACCACCTCAACAGCAGATGGACAGGGAGAAACTTCAACCCACCCTCTCCTAGCCAAAGCTCATGAAGAAGGTATATTAAAGCCACCCCTGGATCTCATCCTTGGGGTTTTAATCAGATTTGACCTGTCCAGGAGGCATGTATCTGTCAAAATGGAGCAGAACATATTCCCTCAGATCTGATGCCAACATTTCAACTGTGAGACCTGTTCTGATCAGAGGGTATTGGAGGAGAACCAATCAAGGAAACAGTTGGAGTGGAGGAAGAAACTTTCCTCAGATCTGACACCAAACCTCTCTCAGGTCTTGGATCCAAGGGACTCCAAAACCAATGGATGGACCAGAGAAGGAGATAGGATTGTCTTTGACATGACAGTCATACTAATGGATCCAATAGGGGATGGAGCTTGTTAGACCCCATCTGGATCTGAGCTCTGAGAAACTTTCACATCCATCAAATCCACATCTGTTTCTCACAAGCTTCTGGAGGACCTAGAGGAAGTGGTACATGGTGGCCTTGAATGCTTCCATGGAGTTTGAAGGAGCTAAGGAGGCAAGGTGGGTGAAACTGTCTTTATGGAATATTCTGGAGTTGCACTACTAAAAGATGTACCCACCATCAGATCCAATGACTTAGGACCCAATGGACTAATCGTGATAATTGTCAGAGCCAAAGCATTAGGGTCCAAATGCTTTGGATCCAATTATCAGGTCTTTGGCTCCGATGACATGGGATCTGAGACTTTTCTGTTTGTTAATGGCAGCTCTGATGAAAATCTAGAATACATTGATGGAGAGCATTTGCAGTGATCCAAAACAGCAGACTTGGTAGTCTTAGAGAGAGTTTGAGTCCCTGATGAAGTAGTAGAGGTAAGAAGACCTTTAAAATGAGTCTATTCCATCTATCTGCTAGGACTCTTGGATTAAAGGTAAAGCAGATTTTGCAAGACGTGTCCAAGTGCCCAGCCCCAAGGCAAGAAACACTCCTTGTGGGCATCTGAGTTTAGGATCTTATGCCCACAAGAAGTGCATTTTTTAAATCCTGTAGGTTTGTATGGCATGACAAAAAGAACACAGGGGACAAACGCTTAACCAGAAAGTAACATCAAAACAAACAGCAACTTTTTTTTTAATGGAAGAAATAGAAAAGAGAAAAAAAGGAAATTACCAGTAATGGTAATAGAGACAAATACCCTACAAAACAAAGGGTAAAGAGAAATATCAACAATGGTAAATAGAGTTACTATCAAACAGCAGAAAAAAAGGGTTTTATAATGATTAGCAGAAACTAAAGTGAGGGTAGTCAAAAGTTAGAAAAAAAAATTAACTTGAAATGCTCACAAATTATCTCCTATACCAACTCAAGAGTGGAACATGTTTTTGTTTGCAATGGCAGCAAATGAGATCTGAGGCAATAGTAATGGAGTAGGGCATTGCATGTAGGGGGAGGAGCTCAACAGCTGGATCTGAAGTCTGGTATATGTGGCCAACTCAGATCTGAGGATCAAATCTGAACCCATATGTTGAGGAAGAATGAAAGGGACAATATCAGATCTACCAATTTTATAAGAATCATACCAAAAATATGAGGCACAAAATCGGGACATTCTGCAGAAATTTGAACAGTTCAGTGGTATGGATAGGAAGCTTAACACACCCATGGAAGTTATGGGTTATGTGTGTGTGTGTGTTTGTGTATCACTAGGTCATGCATCCACTTCCGTGCATAATAAATGTAACTGTTCTCACAGCTACCTCATCCCTAGTTTTACAGGCACATTGTCTCTGACATTCACTGATGTCATCCTGACAAAAAGTGCAATCTCTCCCCTAAGAATCAGATTTCTCCTGTGCTGTTAATGACTAGTACTGTGCTTCCTGGGTTATATAACTTATATAGGTAAGAGGTTCAATGCCAAACATGGACAGTTTTTGTGTCTGTGCATGTATTTTTTATGAGACTGTGTGAATCAATTGGTGGTGTGTCACACATTTAACTGTTCTCACAGCTCCCGTATCCCTATTTTTTACAGTAACATTCTCCGTGAAACACAGTAATGATGTCATCCAGACAAAAGTACAATCTCTCCTGAGAATCACACATTTGCCTATTATGTTTATGACTAATACAGTGCACTCTAGGTTCTGCAAACCATTAGGTAGGAGGTTCAGTATCTAACATGGTAGATTTGTGTGTGTGTGTTTGCATGTGGTTGTTTACAGTAAGGCAATCATCTGCTCATTGAACCTGTACTTTATTTTTTAAACTCAAAGATGACTACACTATCGCCTAATCCCACTGTAATAAACTCCAACTTCACTCCTACATAAGGATGCTGCTAAGCATACTGTTTGTAATATAATGATTACAATTGTCTATGCATTACTTGATTACTTGCATTACTTGAAGGAAAGTTTGCTTCTTTAGGCAGTACTGTATCCACAAATTTGTACATTAATGCTTAAAATAAGTGTCACAGGTTGAAAGATAGCCATTTAAAGTTTTCAGAGTGGAGGGGATGCAAACGTGTGTTAACTGGAGTTGGGGAAGAAGACTTCCATTCTTCAAATGGCTGTTTTTTTTTCTGTGGCATCAATAAGAACACACAATTTAGCATTATATTTCCTACTATCTCTGGTTCAACGCACTTATGAGGTCATTGTTTTGCAAGAGAAATGAAGCTATTTGAATGTCAGATGTCTCCTGTGGTGTCTGCATATCTGACAATATTCTTTATAACATATTTATTTTATTTATTTAACATTTGTTTACCGGGAAATTTCGATTTGGAATAAAACCAGTTTTCTGCGGAGGCCCGGGGAGAAATGCTCCAGACTCATGTCTTTGAAACATGGGAGGAAATCGTAGCATCCAGCAGAAATCCACACGAATGCAGGGAAGACTTGCAGACTCTGCACAGAAGGCACTCCAGCCAAGAATCGAACCAGAGAACCTCTTGCTGTGAGGCAACAACACTACTGCTGCACCACTGCGCCACATGTAAATAAGTAGCTAGGAAGTTCAACAACAACAATGCTTAAATTCTGCAAGTGTGACTGCCTATGAAGTCATGGTTGTTTTACACATATATGAAATGGAAACATTTACAAGCCCTGATTGCTGTAGGGCTACTGTGACCAGATAAATCGCATTGGCAATACATTGCTGAAGTCATTCCTTTATAGATACTGCATGTCTCAATTGTATTCATTATTCTCCAGTAGCACTGTGTGCTGCTAATGTGCTGTATAAATGATGTAAGCTGGGGATTTGGTTCTATTACTGCTTCAGTAGTATGACAGTTATTACTGTCATATACTGCTGGTCGCCTCACAACCACCTTTATGTATCCTTCTAATTTTACAATAAAATTACAGTGGTACTCTGTGGCACTATCAAATCCTACTATCATCAAGAAAAGTGGCATTTTCTCCACACAGTGATTACATACTTCTAACATACCTGCAGTATGTCACATTTGGAGTTGCATTGCCCTGTGTTGTGGGACTTTTATATTGAGCTATGTACACTGTGTAACTACATATGTAGAATGCTAGAGTTCAGCTGTGGGTGCTTCCTTTACTCTCATACTGCATTATACTATTCTGCAAAGACATGTATGATGTGCAGCTGTGCAGTGTTATTGTTCATTGGTTCATAGGTGTGTACTAGGCTAATGGCCCTGGAGCCATTACAAGCCTAACCCAAAACATTACCCAGGCACCATGCCATCCAATGTTAGTTAACAGTGCCCCTATCCAGGAGGGCAACTTTCTGTTACCCATCCACCCATCAAGATTTCTCTTGAAGAGGGCCAGTGAGGTGCTCTGCTTGACATGATTGGAAAGCTTATTCCAGAGCATGGGCAGTCTTTGGAAGATGAACCTGTCCCTCCAGTATGTTCTGTCAATTGTGGTAATGATGTTGTGATTTCTGGAGCATGTGGTGTGAGGGGATTGGGATTTCTTTAGGTGTAGCATTTCAAGTAGGGCTGGGTCAGACATGGCTTTGTAAGTCAAGCAGAGATCACCTCTAAGTAGACAATAAGAGACTGAGAACAGCTGAAGTTTCTTAAGTCTGTCCATGTAGGACATGTGTTTAAGGCCTAGAATCCTTTTTATGAGGTACTTTTGTGGCCTATCCAGTTGTTGTAGGTGTGTGGTCAGGTACATGCCAAACAGGTCATTATATTCAATGACGAGGAATGAGTAGAGAGAAATGATGACCTCTTTCTTCCTGGATGCAAAACCTTTGGTTATAAGATGTGCCACGTAGAAGGACTTTCTGACCACAGTGGCAATGTGGTGGTCGAAGGTGAGGTAGCTGTCAACCTGTGTGCCCGGATCTCTTATGGCCCCTTCAGTGATCAGTGGGCTCCAATCATTGTGGTAATTCATGGGAACTGAGTTTTTTTCCAAAGGGGGATGATGATGCATTTTTTGGCATTAAGCTTCAGGCCAAGGTTCCGACACCACTCATTGGTCTCAGAGTGGCCCTTTTGTAGGATGTCTGCATCACTTGGGAAGTTGATAATGACTCATAGCTTGCAGTCATCAGTGAACTTGATCAGCCAGAGTCCTTCTGTGTTGACCTGGACTTTGGAGAAGTAGATGCCAAACAGGAGAGGGCACATGACCAAGCCCTGTGGGACTGCAGTCATGACTGGTCGACAGTCTGACTTGGAATCCACAACTTTCACTCTGTAGGCCCTGTCTGTGAGCCAATTTGCAACTCACCTAGTGATGTAAGGATTGATGTCTAGTTTGTTGAGTTTATTAATGATACCTGAGTGTGGAATGGTTTCAAAGGCCTTGGCCAGGTCTAGGTAGGCTGTATGCACTGCATTATTATCATCCACAGCCTTGGTGATTGCCTCAAAGAAGTCAACCAGGTTCAGCAGGCAGGATCTCCCCTTGAAAAAGCCAAAGCATGTGGGGTCAAAAGTTTGGAGATTGCCTATATCTTTGTTAAGCAGGTCCATGATGATGGACTCCATAGCTTTGCATACCAGACTCATCAGGCTAATGGGGTGTTAGTTCCTAAGGTTTGTAGCTGCTCCCCCTTTATGGAACGGAATGACTGTAGCAGTATACCATTCATTAGGGACATAGCCTTAGGTAAGGCTGTGATTGAACAAGGCACACAGATGTGGTGCCAGTTCATTTTGTAGCTCATGTAGGATGCAGCCAGGGATATTATCAGGTCCTATGGATGCTGTATTCTTGGCTTTGGACAATGCAGCTTTTACCTGTGCCACAGAAATTGTAAGTACCAGACTTTCTTCTGTTATTGTGATAGGGCCCTTGGGGGGGGGGGTAAAGTTGGCCCTGGATCTGTCGACCAATATGTTGGCTATATCTGTTGGCTCAGTATAGGAGGTGCCATTGTGCAATAATTCAGAGCAAATCTGGGAATTGCATTGGATATTTTTGACATAGCTATAGAAGGCTTTAAGGTTGTTTTTGGTGTCAGCTGCAAATCTACCTTCATAGCTGGCTTTAGAGGATTTGATAAGGGATCTCAGATTTTTGTTGAGACTGATAAGGGAGGCTTTTCCAGTCTTCTGACTTCATTTTTTTCTGCAACATTTTCTTCCTTCTGTTGTAGAGTTTACTGATGGCTGGGGACCACCAGATTGGCTTCCTTTTTTTTGGAGGAGAGCTTCTTAGTACTATTTGGTATGGCAAGGTCCATGCATTTGTGTACATGCTCATACAGTGCACTGGTGTATGATTTGACAGTCATGCAGCTATTTTCTATTGGCATGGGTGCTGAGAAGTTAGCCACTTCTGATTTTAAGAGCCCAAAGTTGACTTTATAGAAGTTTTTCAGGATGGTCACCTTAACGGGGATTGCAGTTGAGATGGAGATTTCCATGGTGATCCATTTGTGGTCGGGTTTAACCAGGGAGGAATTGACTATAAGTGTGGAGCAATGGTTTTCCCTGGTGGTGATAACCAAGTCGAGGATGTTGCTTCCTCTAGTGGGGAGTCAGAATGAGATGGTAAATGATAAATTCCAGAAAGCGTTCGGCCTTTTCATTGGTACTCAAATAGTTTTTCCAGTTGATGGAAGGGTAGTTGAAGTCACCCAGTGTGAGTGTGCTGAGTTAGACCTTGATAGATTCCAGGGTACTTAGAAACTTGGAGTGAGAGTCTAGGGACATGTTTGGGTTTCTGCAGAAGGCTATGACTTGTATCATCATCTTACCCAGTGTTAGTTGCACCTGAAGTATCTTGGATGCATTATTCTGGGCTACCAGTCTAGAGGTGTACATATCCTTTGAGAATATGGAGACACCACTGCCTTTGGAGCTTCTGGCTGTATTCTGGGACCAAAAGGTATGTAAGGAGTTGTAGTCTGGGAGTGCAAGGGTGCCTTCTGCCTCTTTAAACCAGGTCTCCATTGCAACACAAATGTCAACATTCTCCATTTTGAGGAGAGCTTCGAGCGAGTGCATCTTGAGATTTAGACTTCTACTAGCATTGAGCAGCATGACCCTCAGATTGCATTTGTTTTTAGCTGTTATGGTGGAATTTTGGTCTTTGGAACACTGCCTAAAAAAAGCACTATAGGGGTGGCAAGAGCCTTAGCCAGTAGCCATAATCCCTGGGGTGATGGATGCAAGCTGTCTCTGGCAAAGCATCGAGGTCTATTGATCATGTCATCACAGGCAGATATTGGATCCCCCTTAGAATTACACCAGAAACTTAGCCAATTGTTTTTAAGTCAATAATTTTCTGCTCATATTGTGGTATAATTCTGGATGATGGTAGAATACTGCTCAGAGCTAGGGTAATACCTGCCTGAGCCACATAATCCAAGAATTCCATCACTTCATGTAGTCCAGGGAGGTACATCTCAGGTCATTCACACCAACATAAACAATGACTGAGTCATATTTGTACTTGTTGTGGAGTGATCTGAGTGCATGTGTTATGTGGTGGATCCTGGCACCTGTTGGACAACTGAATGCACCTTCTCCTTGTTCAACCTAGTGAGTGTGACATCGGTGTGCCTCATAATTGAGCCTCCTATGATTAGTACATTGGGCAAAGTGTTTTGTCTTAAGGGCTTAGGTTGATGGGAACACTGTGGTGGTGAACTGTCTGTTCTGGGGTTGGTGTTTGTTGTGGTGGTGGAGTGCATTTTTGTCTCAGGGATCTTTGTTGTTTGGGTAATTTTTTTATTGAGAGTCTCTGTGAAGGTGGGTGTATGGTTGTGTTTCTACGTGTGGGTTGTGATGGTTTGTGTTTTGGAGTGATGTGTGTCTGTGTGTTCTATGTAGTGAGTTGCAAGTGTTGACCTCCTCCTCTTGGCCAGCTAGTCCAGTCTTGGTTGGAACATGCACTGCTTCCAATTTGGTGATAAAAGTGCATCTTTCACATGTATGAGTGTTGGGAGGTAAGAGGAGAGGGTTGTCTGTGTACATTAGACAGTTGGCACACTGTCTCAGAATGCCTAAGTGCACCAAGTAAGCAGTAGAAAATACAGGAAATTTCCCTACAATCATACCAGGAGGGGTGGCCATAACTAGTAAGTACTGGTGCTGTTATGGTGTAGGAAAAGCTAGTGCTAATAGCACCTAAGTGTGATAAAATAAATGTTACAAAAGCATCTTAAAGTGCTAGCCAATTAAGCTACTTGAAGTGCAAGAAGTAAAAGAACAAGCACGTTCTAATGAAAAAATTGAAGAGGAGACTTTCTGGCACTGGTACTAGTTTACCTCAGCCGAGTGCAGCTGTGCTGTGCGCAAACCCATGCAAACATGGCCTTTTAAATCAGAAATTTGAAAGAGATGGAAAAACTTCCCAAACAGCCAATAAACTACAATGTTTGGGCCAGAAACCACTCCTCTTGTAGTAGATAGGCTACCAAGTGCTTATCACTCCCACTGATAAGCTAGAAGGCTTCCCTCCAACACAGAAAGGTCTGGGGGCTCAGAAACTTACAAAACAGTCCTGGATACAGCAAGTCTATATCTGGACTAGACTAGTTACAGGAAAGGTGGGAAACAAGCTTAGTACTTTTTTTTTCTTTTGCAGAAAAACACTTAAAACAATACAAAACACTTTAAATGCAGTACAAGCTAGCACACTTGAGTGCGTAGCAATATTAAGGCAAATACAGTTTAAATAAATGCACATAAATTAAAAATGACAAAAAAAAATAAATGCAGTGAGCAGTAAATTATGAAAAAATCAAAATGGAGGCATTTAGAGTCTCTCTCCTTGCTGTTGCTCTTTTAGTCTGCAGGACACCAAAACTGAATCTGCAGAGCTTAAATAACACTTAAAATTTAAACAGACTGAAAACAGCAGCAATAAATGCAGCAGAGAAGATGAAATTGAACACTTTAGAGAACAAGTAGCATTAAAACCTAAATGAAATAATAGAGTTTGAAGAGGAAACACAAGTACTATAAAAGCAGCAAGCAGCTGAATTTTTTTAAGTAAAGTTTTTTTTTTTTTTTTTTTTTTTTTAAGTAAAGTGGAAAGGGAGAAAGGAGGAACAGAAGATAATTCAAGGTTAAGAAACTAAGGGGGTTGGCCTTCTCAAATGTTCTCTCTGTATTAGGTAGAATGAACTAATGACACTAGACAGAGCGGAGTGTCCCAGATCAAATTTACAGTAGGGGCGGGCAATTGCAAAACCAAGTATAAGAAGAAGACATCAATACAGAGGGAGGGTGGGGAAAGTATCGTACAGCTACTAGCTACACTGGTTTAGGCAGAAAACACTACAGAAATTTTATCACAGCAGAAAAACAGCAGTGAGCCACTAAATTGAAGTTTTAAAGAGATAAAGGAGCAAGCAGACTCTAGAGAATGCTTTAAATGAAAACAAATCAGTTATATGATACACTCCTTGGCAGGAAATCAGAACAAACAGATGCTTAACAAATGGAGAACATTTCCAGTTAATAGCTTTCACAAAGTGAAACTACCTAAAAAACTTTACAAATAGTGTTACAATAACTAGCTAAAAAAGCTTTCGAAACAGTGTGACAGTAAGAAATGTGATTTAAAAGACCCTGGGAAGACAATTTTAGTACAACCATGTAGATTAGTTTACAACAATAAAATAAAGTAAAAAGTATGCAGCAGACAATAAAAAGTGCTATAAATTGCTAGAATAAGCAAAAACTAGTAAAATAAGCAGAACAACAGGATACATATTGTTGTATATCAGAGATTAGGGTTGTGGTCAGTGCTTCTCCTCCGCTCAGCTCAGTGTGTACTTTGAACACTTTTTAGTGTAAAGATCCAGATAATAAACAGTGCTGATGTCGTCCATTTAACCGTGCTCTGTCTCAGTTTTACCCAGACATGGTCATATGGCACTTATGATTCAGGCAATGATGTTTAGCATGTGATCGAGTAGTTACTTGAAGTCCATCCATTACTGTTCAGACTACATTGTGACAATGTTATTCGGACTGTATATGTCACAAGCTGTCAAGCAGATTTGCTTTGTACACATATAGATGTTGCTCTCTCTTACTAAATCCTATGACAACTTATCACATAGCAATGCTTTAATTCAGAGAAATGGCGAAATTTGCTTTCATGTTACTTACATAACATATGCAGGAAGTGCTATCCTTTGACACGAGGGAATGAGATGTCATGCTGTCTGTTGCTGATCTACTGCAGCAATCACAGACAAACATATCCCTTGCAGATAGAACATGATGTAATGCCTTCACATAACCACATATGTCACACTTGTAGTGACATTTCTACAGTAATGCATTTGTCTTGTAAAATATGTATTGTCTGCTGTCAGGTGATCATGTGTTCAATATCCAAATGCCTTACTGATATGTACAATACTGATGTGTCCAGCTACATTGTGACAGACCTCCATGATCCCTTTAATCTCTGACATTATTACATCATTTGTATGGGTGGTGAACAATTTAGCATAGGTGGATTGTCATACTACTTGTAAGACTTCAAATATGGCACTTTGGTTTCATTGAGATATGATTAGTCAGGAGAGTCACATTGCTTGCTATTCAGTTCCTGATGCAGGCAACATTATATAAATGCACTGACATTAGATAAACATCACTGTATGTCATTGTTTTAGTTATCCATATTTATGTAGGACAATGATATATCATCACAGGTTGTCATTGCATGGCATAGAATTGTTTATTCAGGACGTGGCGTGCTGTGAGTCTTCCTATGGCACATGCATTGAGTACTGGCATTTATAGCATACTTACACAGCTAGACTGGTGTTTACTTCTGGCACAATTTGTGTCCTACATGATGGAAATCACTTCCTTGTCAAAGAATCAGTCATATTGTAATACTCCGTGTTGAGTGGGTAGTAACATATGTAGCTCCTTTATGGCATTCTGGCATTCTGAGACACATTCAGTTTGGTTATTTGTGACATCTTCCATTACTAACTGATGTGGTACATGCAGTCAGTACAGGTGTCTGGAGAGTTCCTTGTGTAATATGCAGGAGTTTGAATCTAGCAACGTCTGTCTGTCAGACTACAGTGGCTTAGACACACTCACAGGTGCTCAGGCATTTTCATACCAGATAAGTTGTCACTGCACCTTATATTGTATGATGGTGCTGTACTCCCTTCAGTGGAGTTCTTCCTTACGTGACCGATATACACGTTTGTGGTGGCTGTGATAACTATGCATCACTCTACTATCTGTTCGGGCATGTGCTCTAAAAGGATATGATGCAAATGTTTTTTAGGTTATTGTTTGTTCATATTTAATGCCAGTTCACAAGATAATTAGGCTCTGTATTTCATTTCATCCTCCAGACATGTTTTTAATACTACCATTTTTTCCTTCACAGTATATGACTTAACGGCATGTGTGTGATTCCACAAACATTTTACTGTAAGGAATACAGAGACACTATCAGGAAATGTGGTTAGTCTTCTGTTATAGCACTTTCTATTGTTTTGCCGATTTTGGATTGGCTGTTCTGTTACTGTTCCCTATAATTATATGTGAGCATGTATCAGACATGTTTGCAAATCAGCAATGACAGAACTGGACTCCTGACATTTCCGCCACCCATCAGTTACATATGGATGCTGAGTGTTATTAGATTGCTATGTATCATTTACATAACTGTACAACACTTGCCTATTACATGCTTGTAGATTACCCTTTCCTGTTTGTGCTGCTGTCATTTATTTGCAAAAACATGCCCCTTTCTGAGTTAGACATTACAGCTGTAAGTTCCTTTGCTTCTTCTGTATACATGGTGAGATGGATAATATATCTGTGCTGTCAGCTTTCATACATCAATTCCTTTTATATACATCCATATATACTATGACTGCATTGTAAGCATTCTTCCTATAATGCATCTTCCTTTCTTCCTTGCAACCTGTTATCTAAAGTGAACCTTTTAATTAACATGTACATCACATATTCACTCCACTTTGTTTCACTGTAGCTTTATGTCCCTCTCCACATCCTTTATCAGCATGTTTGTTATTATTTATGTGTGCACCTGTGGGATTGACATTCAGACTTATTTACCATTATATCAGTCTTGCAGGTTTTATACTGCAATGCTTCCTATACACTTTCTTTACATTTGCCTGTGGATATGAGTATATTTCCCTTCCCCAACAGCCACATATAATTATAAAACATTATTATGTACCAATTCCTTCCATTATGCTTCCAGTCATTCTATGTTGTGTCCCTGTACTTGGTTGAAATTTATGTCTCTGATACAGCATGTACTCATATCTGAGCACTGCCTATTTGTGAATTGTTTTCTTTTCATTGTGTGTTGCTGCTTGCATGCACCATTCCATGGCTGTAAGCACTATTGCTGGCCATGGACAGGTGCTTGCATCTGTGTAGGTGCAATAAGCAGAATGAATATATGATTAGCACTATTGTTCATCATACTAACATGCTTAAATCATGTAGGCGACACTACATGGTGTCTAAACGATTAATGAATCCCAGTAAAGGCATGTTGCTACTTAAGTAATTTTTGTTTAACATTAAAAGGTGAAGTGCTGAAAAGCATTTGTATATTTTTAGATTTATTTACTTTTTTCCCTTCATTTTGTCATAGTCATTTCTACAATTATGCTATGGAGTAATACATGACCAGTTCTTTATTATTATTTTATTTAGTATGTCATGTTTTCTCATTTATTTCAGATGATTGTATTGTAAGTAGGTATTAAGGTCTGATGTTTGTATCTGTGTTATTAGAGAAAGAACATGTATTATATTTTTGTATTTCTACCAGAATAAACTCCACAGCAGTGGATATAGCAGTTGCAACATTTTGGTGTTACTTTTCTAATGCTAGATTTATTATAGTTATTGTTCATGCAGCAATAAATTACAAAATTTAAACTTGTTATATCCATTACAGAAGTGATATATGATCTATGCTGGTAACTGAGTGTTAAGTATACTTTCATTTTGCTTTTTGGGGGGGGGGTTGGTAGGGGAATTGGGGATGAGGTGGAAATTGGATAGGTAATTACTGGGGGATTGGGTTGGGATCTACCTTGTGTGTAGTCATAAGTGAGCACTTAACAAGTAGAAACTGTTTTTGTACATATTGGCAGCATAAGGTCACACAGAATTAAACTCACAGCCATCCTGTCTGTTCATCATTGTGTGTGTGTCTGTTTTATCTCATACAGGGATATGTCACCCAAGAAGACATCTGTACCCCGTAAGACACCATACAGTGATGCAGAAAATTGGGTAATTATCCAGGCATTACATCACCATGGAACTTTTCTGTTAGGGAGAGATATGGGTGACCAATCTGTCTGAGACAGGATATAGCAGCAAGTGGTCAATGACCTTAATGCAATTGGAGGCCATGGGAGATCCTACTCCAAAATAAGACACCAGGCAATTAACATGGTAACCTGTCCACCATAGGGCCACAGCTATTGAGCAGGAACAGGTGGTAATGGTGTTAGTCCTGCTGTCAAACCAATACTAACTGAAATTGAAGAGTTTCTGTCCAGAATCAGAGATCAAGGTGGCTCATCAGAGGATGCCATGAGACTCCTTGGTGCTGCTGCAGATGTGGAGTGTTACAAGATGACCGACCTTTCAGGTATGCAGGAATTTACTGTCATTGTTATATCTTTAGATGCATATATCTAAGATGACTGATTTTATATACATCTATATACACACATACATATATACATACATACACACATATAATGGAAACAGCAGGATTCAGAGTACAGTCATACAGAAAGAGGGGACTTTGCTTTGGGTTTGGTGAGGACAGCTAACCGTTCAGTAACTTTTATTTTTTATGAGAAAATTTTTAATGTGCACATGTGAAGTCAACTGTTCTATTTTTCTTGTTTCATTTACACTATGATACTTAGACTTCTTTCCTTTCCAGTTCTCTCATACAGGCACTTCTGGTTTTCAGGCTGTCAGCCCACTTGCACATGGTAAGCACACATTTGTTTATTGTTAATACTGTATGTAAGGTAGATTCACGTGTTTAAGACAGCAAAGTTTTTGTCGCTTTAGCATCTGTTATGAAGTTTAACATACCTTTATTATAAGCAACATATGTTATCAAATTTGTTCTCCATTTTTCTGTTTGTAGTATTTATTGCTTTTATCACAGTGGATCCTGAGATTGGCAATATGGAATGCCTGTCACCTGATGGCAGAGTATCAGGAGTCCCTGACGATGACAGTGGTGATGAACAGTCGCAGTCTGATGCTGAGTTTGTGATTCCCACATTAACTGCAATATTTCAGACACAGTTGGTGTGATGATATGGACAAGTGCCAGCATAGTCAGCTGGAGTTTTGTAAATAATGATATGTCCTCTGTATATCAAACTGATTTATACAAGATGCTTCTGTTACAAATGTATTAGAACTGTATGTCATTTGTATATCAAACTGATTTTGTACAGATGTTTGTGCTGAAAATGTATTTGTGAGCTTTGCTTGTATTGAAATGCATCAATAGAGCACCTTGCAGAAATGGAGAAGTGTACATGTATTATTGCAGCTGAATTAAATGTATATGTTTTAATAGAGGATACTGGCACAGCAGACGTTAACTTTAAAAAAAATAAGGGGAATGCAAATGAGCTGTTAAACTATTAAAAGGCAGCCCATGGTGCTGAATAAAACTGAATATGCTGGGTTTGGGGGAAGAGCCTTTGTCCATTAGCTCAGTGAAAAGAGGCGAGACCCTAGGCACTGCCATAAACATTTGGACATGTATTGTGGCCGTCTGTACTAACATCCTGTGTCAGCTTCAAAGGGGAATACTGTGAGAACCTAGACTCAGATGACTGGATGAGGTCATTCTGCCATCCCTCTTGGAAATTATTTTTCAGGTATTACAAAGAGAAATCTCAGAGTATTGGGTATTCAATTTGGGAACCCTGACCAGAAAGACCCTCACCCACAGCATCTTGCCTTGTGGACATAAGTAACTTAACTAGGGAACAGTAATTCTCTTAAATTCAGTCAGAAATATAGTGAAGCTTAGTTTAGATATTGGTTTTCTTTATTTGTCTGAGTCTGTCCATCAATGTTCTTTTAAATATTTCCTATTATCTTAATGCTCTGGTTTACTGTGAATATATATTCAGTATTTTCATGTACTTTATTATTTATTACTAAATATATTTAAAACATTTATTGTGGCTGGTCCTTGTAGAAAGTATCAAACCTTGGTGGGTTCTTATATTTATTTGGTGATACTGTATGGGCCACTCCAGAAGGCCTAGCCATCTTGTTAAACTACTACCATTTGTATTAATAGTACACAATATAAGCAGATACCTTTTAAGAGCCTTATAGTAACTGACTGGTGGCAGTGATAACTACCATGTAGTCTAAGGAAAGTTGGTGGAGTGGATAATCTGTGCCAGTCCTTCCCAGGTGTGTATGTGTGAAAATTAAATCTTAAAGAGTGAGTGTCAACTACTTGGAGTAGGGATATGAAGTACAGGGTTTACAAAGAAGGTGCTGGAGGACTTGGCTTGGACACACAGCTGAGGATCTAACCCTACAGGTGTACCAGTGGGGAGTCTTATTGGGGATCCAGAGAGTGACAGATATAGTGACAACCAGGCCCGAGGCTGTGTGTGTTCCCTGTGTGCTCTTAAGGGAAACTGTACTTGATGTAGAGAGGTCTGCATCTGGAAATAATGAGTGCATCCATTGTATGCCAAGTGCATGTCCATTTCCAGTGTCACTGGAGAGGATTCAGGCTCCTTGATTACTGACCCAGCATTGGAATGACACATACTGGTGGCCATCACATATTGGTAGCAGTGGTAGATATCACAGTTTTTATGCACATGACACAGAGACCTCTGATATAGGACAGGTTGAGGTTTTTACACAGTTGATCAGGCTATTGCGATTACTATGGTTGCCTGTCCCTGTAGCCATAATGAGGATGTTATGCCACACACGATGGATGGTACTGGTGCACAGAAGAGGCCTGCTATCCACTCTTCTGAAGCTGGTGTGTCATTAGGTGGCACCAGACATCTGTGTAGGGCCATAGTGTAGGGACAGGCATTTTCCACCCAAGCCTCAGAAGAAATAGTGCAACTACTGAAATGAGTGATTCCCTGAACCATGTTAGCAACTCCTTAGGCAAGATGGACAGCACCCTAGACTGGGCAGTTTCTGTGATGGAACATCTTTTGGGGGTTGGTATGCATCCATGTGGATGGGCAGTTGTTCCATCTTCTGGTGCTAGCAGACATGGCCATGCTGGATCCCACTCCTGCAGTGACACTACATTCACTGCTCCATCAGTGATTGAGATGTCCACACCTAGACATGGTATGCCATGGGGTTGTGGTTCTGGATGTAGTCTTGATATGAGCTCAACCACCAGACATCACTCACATTCAGGTAGCACCCTGACTTCTAGGCTGTGGAAGTACCATTGCAAATCATGGCAGAGGTGGTTCTCATGGTTGGGGGGAATGGAGATGAACTGAGTAACCTGTCCTGCACAGCTTGCACCTGTCCAAGATACCATCATGTAGTGCTAGCAGTGTTCATGCAGACACACAAACTAATTAATTTGCCCATACTACTTTACATGCATGCAAACTATCTGAACAGTGCTGTTGAGTGCTACACATCTGTTGTTACTGGCCCTGAACACTCTACTCTGACAGATGCATGTGTTACTTACCAAAGAAGTGTGTGTGTGCAAGTGTCAGTCTTGCCCCACCCCCAATGTGCAAATGATGACAACTGTGCTCTGCCCTTTGCATATCACTGTGATTTAGGGTTGCATATAAGACTGATGCACTCAGTGAATAGCTGGTGCTTGCTTATTCACAAGATTGGATTTACAAATGAGTATTGCAGAGTTTAACTTGTTGATTTCTTTTGTTCATACTCAGTTGTGAATGGCTAACTGCTATATTGTTGTACCAGGTCTACTTCTGTAGACAGAAATTGCACTTGGTTGTAATTCAAATGATCCAGATGAATCTGCCGAAAACCCACTTTAACTAAACTGCAAACCATTGAATGTAAAACACTGAAGAATCAATGTTGGATATTAAACACCTTTCCCAATACCCTATACAGATTTAAATTTAAACTCAAAAACTTACCTTTGTTGATCAAACTTCAGATGTGAAACACTGCTTCCAATAGCCTGGACAAGAACAGCTACAGTATTAGCTCTTTTTCCCACTGTAGTGTGATCTCGGAGCTGGTAAATATAATTTACAGGGGGTGTGGGGGGCACAGCCCCCCACATGGGGTTGCAGGGGGGCTTGGCCCCCTGAAAAAACATCAGTAAAGGTAAGTTTTTGAGTTTAAATGTGGAAGCGTGCAGGGTATCAGGAAGTGTTGTTAGTATGCAATGTTGATGGTTTGGTGTTTTGACTTTCAATAGTTTGCAGTTTTGTTAAGTGCCTTTTCGGCAGATTTGTCTCGATCATTTATGTTTCAACAGAGTGTAATTTCAGTCTAGTGACATTGACCCTGTTGTGTCACATCATATTCTAATTAGTAGTGTCATTACAGCATTGAAACTATTAGCTACTTCAGTCTTTCGTCTTAGTATAATCGGACAAATAAGGATATAATTGACCTGTTTCATGTAGAATAGACAGTGGACAGTTGAAATGCTTGATGCAAACTATTGCTTTGTACATGTACATGTATGTTGCAAATATCTTACAGAGGAGATATGACTGAAAATGTATACCCCAGACAAAAGGCTCTGCTTAGGGATTACACAAGTATCCCCATTTGAGAGTAATCAGTTATATAACTTTTTTTTTTTTTTACAAGTTCCTCACTTTGTCATTACTATAGGTAACAATTGTGTCCTTGTGGTGGTGTCACTCTCTTTACATGGTAAAGTAAAGGTTGTAGTGTCTGACAGGTATCAGTTTTCCTTTGTGCATGTCCATAGGATCTTAGGCTTTGACCTAAGTAGTGACTGTGTGTGCTATCCTTTGCGTCTTAGCCAGAGCCAGGGCATACTGTGCACACCTCCATCTGTAGCTTGTGGATCATGCCTCTGTCCATGCCTGTGGTCCTTGAAACTGTGGGCTTATCCCTTGCTGAAGCTGCTTTCTGAGAATTCTTACCTCTTAAAGCAAGAAATCTGGTTAAAGCCTAAAATAACAGGAGGGCAAAGGACAAAAAATAGGGACAAATATTAAATACTGATCTAAATTTAAAGAGTTGCTAGAATGATGAGTTTTGCATTACTGTACATTTTCTGAAGGATATGAAGTCTGAAACTGAAATGTGCGTCATTATTTGGTGAATTTAATCCTCAGTGATTTGCTACAAAACCACAATTTTATGAGGAGCAGACCAAAAAATATGAGGCAAAAATATGGACCTTTTGCGAAAATGTGGACCTTCTGAGAGGTATGTGAGAATTAGATTGTGTGACATGGCACAGAATGTATTTCATCACATGCACCTGAGTAGTATTGCAGTGCACGTCCTCAGATGTCTAGACACTGGAAACTTGATTTAAACAAACCAAACACACACATTCTATGATATTCCTAGTTTGAGCATGGGCCTCATTGTATCCTTGTTCATTGGCGTTGTGTGGATTTCTCATGGGTGTTATAAGCCAGGGCTCCAGTGCATAACCTGCACCCCCCACTAGGTGCCCTTGACAAATGTCACCCTTAGCAAACCTGGTGTACAGCTCACAAGTGTGCCATATACACGAGGTATAGAAACTATCTGTGTTACCTGCACAGATGTTGTAGATGATCCCTTGGGCATTACAGACAACCTAACAATTTACTGAGTGGAAACCTATTCTGTTAATAAACCTTCTTCCCTGTTCCGTGGGTGTGGCTTTTGTTTCTGTGTGTGTGTGTGGAATCTGTGGCCCAAGAATCTCAGGGAAGTGAGCTATTGCATAAATTCTTGCAGGGATCTTGCTCTCTTTTGTTGTGCTTGTGGAAAACATATATGCTTCCTTGCATATAGTAGTATTGCATTTAAAAACTGATGTAATATTCTAGAGGCTGATGCTTGTGACATCCCTAATAGGTACCGTGTAGGTCCATGGAAAGTACCAGTAGCTAGTATATGTAATGCTACTCGTACCTTTGTTATTACTGGTATAGGTTCATGATTTCCCTGGGGCCTGACATGGGAACTGCAGAGGTTGCATATTTCCTCCAGTGTTTCCCTGTCCACCTTGTATCTCTCAACAGTTTCTCTTCCATGCTGTCCATGATAAGTTAAGTGGGGTTTAAACACCCTCCTCCTCCTCCTTCTTCTTGCCTGAGGTCTGTCCACAGCAGTGACGGCATCCTGGTTTAAAGCCTGTTGCACATACAGCATATTAATAGCAGCAGCAACCCGCAACATACTTTTTTTTTCTCCCCTAAATGTAATCCTGCCTGTATTCCAAAAGGTTTTGGTGAACATGGCAAAAGCCTACACTGGTTGCTTTCTAGTTTCCTGAATAGCTCTGCCATGTCGGATTGGTTAATTAACATGTTCTTCTGTCCTTTATGTTTTCATTAGCATATTCTGGCATTTCCTATTGTTTGGCACTCTACACATCATGTAGAGCCACTTAATAAATACAAGTTAGTGCGCTATCATGATGGAGGTACTGAGCAACGCCAACACGACTGCTGCACTTCATGCAGCTCTTTATCAGTCCTGGCTACTAGTACATGACAACACCACACATATTACAGACTGTACTGTCAGCCTATGAGATGTACTGTTACATTTTAAAATAACTACAAGAAGAAATGCAAGCAAAGCATGTTACGTTTCATAGTGTTGCTAGCAGTTTAACACTGCCTTTTAACTGATGAATAATTATAATGAAGACACTTATTAAGCAAGTAATATGCAACAACTTGTAACAATAGTGCATTCCATAGACAGCTTCCAGTAACTCACTCTAGAAGTGGAATAAACAAAGACAACACAATACTATCCCAATGGAAAGTGCGGAAAAATATATATTATTTCAAAAATATTTCCTGACAAATATTTGTTGCAACTCAGAAATTAGCCTTACAGCAGAAAAGCAACTGCAATTGCTTTTAAACTAATGGCACAATCCCGTGGATAATTTCACCCAAATGGCTGCAAGATGTGACAGAGTGAACCATAGATCATACATACCAGGAAACAATTTTCTTCAATGAGCTCTACCTGCTGGATATCACAATACATGATATATCTTGCAAGAGCTTTCATTTCAGATGAGACTCGACAACTGTTCATAGAAAAAAATATATGCCTTCAGGCTCAGGCAGTTATGAATATATTTAGTTCTTGTCTGCAACATATGAGACCATCTGTTTCTGAGCAAAATAATACATTCTCAGAGGTGAGATGATTCAGACAAAATGAGACAAGAAATGAAAGACACAGAAGTAGTATCCCTGAAGTAGCAAATCATGGTTTAGCGTACTTATTAATTTAGTTAGATAACTGCTATGCCTTGCCATTTTTCTGACTGTATGGCAAGAAAGGAAGTGTGTAATCTCGGGACATTTACAAGTCATTCATCAAGTATGCAAATAATTCACATTTCAAAATACAGTACCTGCATAATGGAGTTAAACATAGTGTATATTGTAACTTTTATGCAAATATGAATAGCTTTAGCTTATAAATGGCAGTGATAATTACATTTCATCATGAAATTGCAATAGAACAGTCTGTAAAGCTAGTAATGACTGACAAATGTTCATGCATTGCTTTCTAACCTTATTAACAGTAGGCAGTACTAATAAAGTTAAGTTTACTAAATTAGACTTGAATAGCAAAGGTCATATATGAATCACAACTGCATTTTTTTATCTATAATGGGCAAAACTAATGCTTGTGGTAGTATACTTGGTGTGGTTAACTTAAAGAATTAAGGTGACAAATGCTTTCAGTGAAACAAACTGCAGCATGGACTGTAATTAGGTTAAAATAAATAAATATATATATATATATATATATATATATATATATATATATATATATATATATATATATATATATATATATATATATATATATATATATATATATATATATATATATATATATATATATATATATATATATATATATATATATATATATATATGTGTTTACTATCATAATTTCAAGCAAGTTTGTTCCGAGTACTTCTGTACTCAAAAACATTGTTAAAACTTAGTGACCAACAAAAGAACGAAAAAAATATGTTGAGAATTCAAAATCAATTTGTTGACATTTTTCGAACATACCACCACGTCCAGTGTCATACAACACACATTTTGCAGGGGGGCAAACCCCCCCTGCCCTCCACATTCCCTGCTACTTAACATATACAACTCTGAGATCACAGTACAGTGAGGGAAAGGGTGCATTTCCTGATCCCCACTATAGTGCGATCTCCACTCATTACGCTGAATGCACAATACCATTTACTGTTGTGCATTTGGCATGTTTATTTTCGCACTTACAATCCTGTGCAAACTTACTTTCGGATATCCGTTGTCGCACACGTCAGCCACGACATTTTAATGGTACAACCTCTATACATACATTTTATATATATATATATATATATATATATATATATATATATAGAGAGAGAGAGAGAGAGATGCAAGTTATGTTCTCAAAATTATTATTTGTCAAAATTATGGTTATGGACATGTATAAGCAATTATTACAGCTGAAGTCATTACTCTGATAAACTACCTGAGGCATTGTGTTCTTTTACAGTCAACACATTATATAGACACAGTAATGGTAAAGTTGTCTCAGCTGGAGAAATTAATTTAATCAGCACAACAGATGATTCTCTTGTATATTTGCACAGACCAGTGTTGCCATGCATTTCAAAATAGCTTGGGTTTGATGACTGACTGCAACGAATGTGTGCATGTCACACAAAAATATCTGTGGACATCAGTTAAAAATAATGAGAGCCTTGTATGTAGCAGAGCATCACATTTTGATGAAACAGTGTTGTGAATGGATGCCTCTATGTCAAAGATTGGACCATCTTATCTTATGGAATATACGATGGTGGTACCATAATTGGTCATGAACTGCCATAGCATGAGCATGCTGTTCTTTTCTACCTTCTATTATTTGTATGCCAGTCAGTTTGTCCTGTATAAATGCCAGTATACTGGAAAAGCTGTAATGTAATGTTTAAGTGCTTTGTGTGTCTTGTGATAGCTCTCTTATCTTATCCTTTCCTTGCTGATGTGCCCCTTGTTTCACTGACAGGTCTTGAACTGACGATACTTTCATCAGGTCTAATATGTCATAGCTACACTGTAGCCATGGTAAACAGTTTTTTGTGGGACTTCTCCAATACAATGATTTCAAAGCAACTTGTTATACACCAGACCTCACAAAAGGGGTTTGCTGTGGACATCAGCAGTGTCCTCTAAGCAGCAAATAAAGTTGGTTTTACCAATGATGGTATACATAGCCTGGATAAAACAAATAAGACAACACAAGTGATCAAATGGAATCCTTGTCACTGCCTTACAGATGTTTTTTGTCCTTTGTCTATGATACTTAAACATGAAGCAGGTGCATCTGCTTTAACTGTAGAAGGGGTAAACAGACCTTTGGCACCTTCTGATAGGAAGGATGTGTCCTCCTCATAGAGTCCACCACTTGCAGAAGAGTGATGTGCTGAAACTGTGTGGCTTCATCCCACACTTCCTCTTCTGCTATACTACCATCATTCATTCACAGTCCATCTCCTTTACCTTCACACTTTTGTGCACTGTCATTTGCTTTTGTGAATTTTGTTGCATCTTTCTTCAACTGACATCTGTCTCGTGTGCACTGCACAAGCACATCCGATTCTTGCTGCCCTTTTGCTTTACATCTGCATCCTAAACTCTTTTCATGTGTTTTATATTCTGCCCCCTTTTGATTCTTTTACTCTCTTATCCCCCCCCCCCAGTAATTAGTGCACTCGTTACTGCCTGCCTGAATGAATAGTATTGTGTGGATGCTAGCTAACAACACTGTCATCCTGGTTATACATAGTCTGACAAGCAATACTCTATGTTCATTATGCCATATATAGAACATAATTATACCATAGATTTTCTTTTGTAAATGTGGAGTGCACATTGCCACACAGTACCCTGTCACAGCTGTTGTTTACCTTACATTGTGTGCATGCTACTCACATATGCCATGGTGCTGCAAACACATGGTTCTGCTGCTTTACTAATGGTCAAAGTACAGGGTAGGTGCTAAAGTGTACATTATGCTGCAAACAATTTGTTTGTGACTATATAATAACATAGCAACATATAATCAAATGGTTCTGCATTGCTGATGTCTCATAAATGTGATTTTTTCAATATATGATGTACACTTTTTTGGCTGCTGCATACATACATTCAGACATATTACTCATGTCAAACAAGCTGTAGTATATGCAGGTCTGCTAAAGTGCATGGAACAGTGCACTGCGTATGTCTTTTCAGTTGCTTTTGTGCTCGTTCTCATAGCTATAAATGTTGCATTTTTTAGACTGCTTGCTATATTAACACACAAAATATGACATAACATTTAAAACATGGTTTCATTGCTGGCTTTCAAATAGATGGGGACAGCCAGAAGGGGGAGCAGACAGAGCTATAGTCCAAGCTAAGGGCATTACTGCATTATGTTTAACTTCCAGTGGGAAAGATAATCCCCAGTCTAGACCAATGCAGGCAGAATGTTGGAACATCACCATATGGTCCAATATAGCCCAGGGGGGAGACTATATATTTATATAAATAAGTCTGGAAGGTATGGTAGAAGGTGCAAAAGAGAAAATGCATTCCTGACATATACATGAGACTTACCTTTACATTAATGGCTAAAATAAAATTATTAACTTTTCATTCATCTCAGGTTACAACTGATCTGAACAAATGTGCAGATGAGATTTGCTATCACCCTCCAAGTTTTATGGGAAATGAAACACTTCTGCAATGACTCATAGAAAATAAGGTATTGGCATTGTGCCATTATCCTTGTTTCCCATCTTTCCTGACCAAGAGTAGTCCAAATACAGGCTTTGCTGTATTATGGACTTTTGGAAAGTTCCTGTGTTGCCCATTTCCTTTCTTGGATAAAGGGAGGCTTCTTTGTTCACCAGTGGCAGTGGGGAGCTTGGAGCAGCCTATCTATCCCTGGAGGAGTGTTCCCAGCACAATAATCTTGTAGTCTATTGGCCGTTTTGGGCCAACTTCTAGCTCTTTCAAGTCCCCCTTTATAAAACCCTCTTTAGCTTTGAGCAATTGTGCACATAGCGTAGCATCGGGCAGCGCCGCTCTTCACTTTTTCCCTTAAAACTGATCTAGTTCTCATAATAAACACCCTATTCCCACTATAAAGCCTGGCACTTGCTCACTAAAGCAATTATATAAGTCAGCACTAAAAAATTAAAAGCACTACACCCTCACAAACTCCCCTTGAGTACTTTGTTCCCCATTGGCCGTTTTTTTCAATTATAAAGGAATTCCCAATACTACTCTAGCATGTCCAAAGGTCAGTTGTCAATCTCCTCTCCGGTCTAGCTGGTGAATCTGGGAATCTTGAGGCAATGTTACAACTGCCTCATGTACACAGACAACCCTCTCCTCCTCCCAACAAATTCCAACACATGTGAGAGATGCAACCATATAGCCAAACTAGAGGCTAAGCTCTCTCAACTCAGTACTGGCGTAACCAGTCAGGAGGAGAAGGAAACCACACTCACTACAATTCCAGTCTCACATAGACCTACCACGACAGCAAACCAAACACATAAACACACAAAAACATACTCAGAGGCTCTAAATAAAAATCTGCCTAAGCAGCAGAGACCTCCAAAACAGACACCCAAGCAACCGCTACCCCAAAACAAAACACATGCAACACATAGCTCACAAAGCCAGTGTGCCAAACAGTCACAGCCCTGAAGGCTAAACAACACACATGATAAACTTGTAATAGGTGACTCTATCGTCAGGCACACTGATGTCCTGCTCACCAGGCTGAACAAGGAGAAGGTCACGGTGAGCTGCCTGTCGGGCGCTAGGATCCGCCACATAACACAAGCACTCAGGTCACTCTAAGGCAAGTACAAAAATGACTCAGTCATTGTCCTTGCTGGTGTGAATGACCTGAGACGTACCTCCCTGGAATACATGAAAAGAGACAGAGGAGCTCTCTGAGCATGTAGCCCAGGCCGGTATGACCCTGACCTTGAGTAGCATCTTACCCTCACCAAGAATGATGACACAATATGAAGACAAGATGATCAATTTCAACAATTGGCTTAAGTATTGGTGTCATTCAAAGGGGATCCAATGCCTGTCTGTCTGGGATGACATGCTCGACAAGCCACGATGCTTCGCTAGGGACGGCTTGCACCTGTCACCCCTGGGCTTTTGGATATTGGCAAAGGCTCTTGCCACCCCCATACTGCCTTTTTTAGGCAAGGCTCAAAAGACAAACCCACCTCCATAGGTATCACAAGGGATAAGAAACTAAAAGTAGTGCTACTCAACGCCAGAAGTCTACGCACTCGAAACTCTCCTGAGCATGGAGAACATCGATATCTCTGCAGTAACAGAAACCTGGTTCAAGGCTCCCGAGAGCACCCCAGCACTACCAGATTATACCTCATATCATGTTTTTCGGCCCCAAAACATGGATAGAACCACAAAAGAAGGGGGAGTATCAATATTCGTCAAACATACCCACACCTCCAGGTTGGTGGCACAGCACGAAGCATCAGAGACTATCCATGTGCAACTAACAGTGGGTAAAACTGCCTTCCCATTTATAGTCTGCTACAGACCACCCTCCCAAACCCAGGAACCCCACTCGGCCTTCCTGAGAACACTGAAAAATATGAAGGTCTCTCCAAACACCATTATATTGGGTGACTTCAACTACCCTAACATAGACTGGGAGCATTACTCTAGCTCCAGCACCCTAGCCCAAAGGTTCCTAGAATTTATAAACTCAAATGCTATGGAACAACTTGTTGCCACTCCCACAAGAGGGGAAAACATACTGGACCTGATCATCACCAACATGGGGACTCTATGCTCCAGACCAGAAGTGTATCCCTCACTGGTAAGATCAGACCATAAACTAATCTCACTAGATATTCACATCCCGACCCCACTCCCTGCCCAGAAAACCACAGTGAAAAACTTATCTAAAGCAAATTTCACACTCCTCAAAACCGAGGTGGAATCCTTCAAAGCCCCCAGGCCTGTGGAAAATACGGCCCAGACCACAGAATCCTTTATAAATGCATTCTATGAACACCTTCAGGAATGCATGGATCATGCAATCCCAAATAAAACCAAGACCCAATCCTCCAAAGTTAGGTGTCCTGTCTGGTGGACTCCAGCCATAAAAAAACTATACAATAGAAGGAGGAAGCTACTACATGATAGAGCAAAATCCCAAAAATGGAAGGCATCTCTGATCAGTATTAGCAAAAAACTACGGGCACTCATAAAATCGTCTAAGGCCAGCTTCGAGAGAAAAATTGCACAGGACACTAAGGATAATCACAAGGCTTTCTTTAGTTATGTTAGGAACCTGGGTGGGAATTCCCAGATATGCTCAGAATTAATCCAAAATGACAAAAAATACACCGAACCCACAGACATTGCCAACATCCTAGCTGGCAGGTTTAGCACAAACTTCTCCTCCCCTTCCCCACCAATAGGGCAAATATCTATCCCAGCAGAGTGCTGCCCCACTGACATCTCAGATGCTCAGGTAAGAGCCGCCCTCTCCAAAGCAAAAAACACAGCATCAATGGGATCAGACGGTGTCCTGGGCTGCGTCTTACATGAACTCCAAGAAGAACTAAACCCAAACATAAAACTACTGTTCAATCTCAGCCTTACTACAGGATATGTACCCAAAGAGTGGCGTACAGCAACAGTGGCACTCCACAAAGGTGGTGCCTCAACGGATCCTGGAAACTTTCGCCCCATAATCTTGACTAGCTTGGTCTGCAAAGCTATGGAAAGGATCATCATGGAAATCAGTATTTATATATTTATCTTAATATGTATTCATTTACTAACAAAGTTGAAGAATTAGGCCAGGATTCGTGAATGTTTGCTCATCACAATAAACTTGTGCACACTATGATCAGCAATGTGCAAGTAATTTGTGATTCAGAAATCAACAGTGCACTTTGCAGCTGGTTGCTAAACAAGGACTGGCAGCAGAATATGTTAATGACCATATAATCAGCCATACTATATGATAATGAAAGCAACAAATCATGGTGAAGTGATTCAGAAACAAACAAGCATGGACACTTTGCACTCCCTTTAGCTCTGAAGTCCAACATGTGCTGGAATACAGCCACAGGAAAACTTTATGAAATGGTAGTAGTTGCCATGCTCATTGTAAAACAGTATCTGCAAAAGGCTGTCATATAGGATATTAAATAAACATCAGTTTTCTGGTAGGCTATAGCTCTAAAATACGGCCCATAATAACTAAACTCTCCCCCTTGTCAGTCCATAATAACCAGCTGTCCCTCTGTCAGGTTTCATAAACCATAAGTTTAAAAGTGGAGTGGTATTATGAACTATTATGAATGTGGGAAAGATTATTATTGAACATTGATGTGTATGGACCTATTTCAAATATTAGCTGTTTATAGCCTACCGGAAAATTGATGTTTATTTAAATAATTTATTTAAAGGATGAACCACCTATAATCTCTAGTTTTTTTGTATTCTAAATCTTAATTCAAATCACTACAATCTTACAATGGGACCAATCGTGTCTGCTGACAGGTTTAAAATTGAACCCCTGAAGCATTTTGTAGATGGGATGCATAAAGTGGTCTTTCTACAGCACAAACATTTTCTGAAAGACTCGTGGGACTTTTGTGCACTGTGATGAGAGATGAATACCTTTTCGTTACACTGGATGTGTTGAAGATTTTCATTAATTCCCCATGACACAAGTTTAGAATGGTTTTGTAGGACTTGAGCATCTGTTCAGCAATTGAATAACTTGAATTAAAAATCATTATGGAAATGATAGATTTGGTTTTACATAATAACTACATCTATTTTGATGGTGAATATTTTAGGCAATTGCAGGGGGTTGTGATGGGCACAGCTTGTACCCCAGTCTATGCCAGTGCTGTACTATTCTTCTTTTGGCTTTTCCAGGTTAGGGGTCGCCACAGCGGATCACCTGTCTGCTCATGATTGACAGTGGAGTTTTACGGTGCTGAGTTGCCAGCCCAGCGCCCAACCTTCCACAGAAAGCACACACATGCACGCACTCTCACCTAGGGCCAATTTAAAGTGTCCAAAGCACCTACAGCATGTCTTTGGGATATGGGAGGAAACCGGAGAATTGAACCAGAGAACCTCTTGCTGTGAGGTGGCAATGCTAATCACTGCACCACTGTGGCCACCACCAGTGCTGTACTATTAAATTGGGAAAAAAGTTGTAGTTTTTAAAAGTGTTTTCTTTAACACGTGTCTAGTATATTTTTACTTTTTGGATGGTATCATCTTAATCTTACCTTAGTTAGTAAGGTACCACAAAGGATTTTGAAGGATGTTTGATCTACATCATTTTTGTAGTTTACACATAACATTGAGGGGAACGGGATCAGTTATTTTAATGTTTATATTAAAAAGAGCACTGTGGAAGTTTAAGCACGTGTATGTTAGAAGCCTACATGCAGTAATAGCTTCGTACACTTTCACAGCAGTCATCTCCTCAACCCAAATTATGCCAATTTGGGTTTAGCTGAATGGGAAAGGCATCATGTTTTTACCTCTTCACATATGTCGAAGATTTATATATACATTAGATTTTTGGATGACTTTTTAATTCTTTGGAAAGGGAATGCACAATAAGTTTTAGAGAGTTTATCAAGTATTTAAGTACTACTACATTTGTAGGATTTACCAGTAAAGTTCAAAAAGAAGGTATTGATTATTTAGACATTTATGTTCATAAAGACATTGTTAATAGACAATTGTGTTCAAATATCTTTAGAAAGGAAATTATTTGAATGCCTTTTTGCACTATGAGAGTGGTCATCCCTTTCATTAGAAAATGAGTAGCATCAAAGGGCAGATGGTGAGGTCATCTAGACTGGTTAGTGAAGATGACATATTTGAAAAAGAATTAGGAATACTGAGTGGGATGTTTAAGGATAGGGCTTATCCAAATGAAAGAAAAGAAATTTTGAGGCATAGGTCTTCAAAATTTGCTCCCATATTAAAGGCTGAGTTGCCAGTAAATAAGGGCAATATTTTAGATAGTGAGACTCAAAACATGAAAGAAGCTATGGTAGTACAATATAATAAAACTTATGGACCAGCCTTAATAGGCATTTTAAATACACATTGGAACATACTTTTTTTCCCATGAGTTGAAATCCAAATTGGGTACTAAACCAATGGTGGCCTATAATAGAGGTAAGAATCTAAATAATTGGTTTGAGTCTGGTGTCAACTCAAATAGGAAAACATCAAAAATGCATAAATGTGGATTTTTTAGATGATGTAAGTTTGTTAATGGTTAACCAAAGGAAGGCAATTTAAGGACTTGTTGATGGACTTTGTATTGCTCTTCCTGGATATGATAGGACAATTCAATGCTCAGGAAAATGTCATTGTAACACCAAAATGGTGGTGTATGAGGTCTCCTGTATTTCATGTTCAGCATTTTATGTAGGAAAGTTCACCAGAAAGCTTACACAGCGAATGGCCGAACATGTGAGGGACATCAAGAATAAGAAGGACAGCAATGCATTATATACTCATACCACAATATGTAGAAACTTTTAAAAGTTTTTATTTTTATCATTGATAAAGTATAATTGAATCAATGTGGTGGGGATGTTAAAAATATTTTAGAGCGCAAAGAGTTAGAATGGCAACTAAAGTTAAAGGCCATGCAGAATCCAGGAATAAATGAGGCATGCTCCTTTATAAGTATCTTGCAGTTAAGATCACAAACTGTTTAGAAACACATTGAGTAAATATTTTGTTGCCATCATAGTACAAATATTTTTTGTAGAATTACATATTTTTAAGTGATGTTTTTATTCTAGTGCTATTATTTTTGATAAATGGCTCTAAGATATTTGCATGATTTTTTTTAGGAAAATGAAGCATTTTAAGGTTACTATTTCTTTAAATGTGTAAATACTTATGTGATCACATGATAGTTTTTTTTTTTTTTATTATTTACGGTTTGATTTGTGTAATGTGTTTTACTCTGATGAAGCTCATATGCATCTTAGATGAAAGTGATTAGTCTTTAATTAAAGTTTTTTTTTTTTGGCATTCTTTTATTGCATGAACGCAAAGTTTTTATATTGATTCTATACATTGTTATGTATGTGTATTTTGTTTTTTTTTTCCCTCAGCCTCCTTAGTAACTGTCAGTGGTGGTAGTTTTGTATTATATTTCGTTAGTATTTTTAGCCAACTCGGTGAAAAGTGGTTCTCAGTCATATATATATATTCATATATATATATATATATATATATATATATATATATATATATATATATATATAGATATATATATATATATATATATATATATATATATGTGTGTATATACGTTTATTTATTTATTTATATATATATATATATATATATATATATATATATATATATATATATGAATAATAAATTTAATTGAAGTGTAATAGAGTAGCTAGTGTTATGGTTAAATACATTTGGACAACTGTGGAGAATGTCAGCTGTGCAGAATATTGAATGCATTGGGGTGTTGTGTGTTGGGCTGAGGATGTAATGGTACATAACAGCAGTAAAGGTAAAATGGATGGAGTATAACTTACTTTTGTTTGAAGCCATCACGAGTGTGTTGTCTGTGTGTGTGCCTGCAATGATTCACTATTTGTACTGCTCTTCTGCTGTGTATCATTGCAAGTGTGATATGTATGTGTGTGCCATCAGTGATTCCATTGTGGTAGGAGATTTCTCCTTTGTTTACTTCCTGATTTTTGATTGGCTAATGCTGATCACATAACCAGCTATTAGTTTTTAAAGTGATGTTGAGAATGTTTTTACACTAGTCAATTTGGTTCTGATCCTATACATATTCAAATGTCAAAATTAAACTGTCATAGTCATTCTTCTGAGAAAAAAAGTTTAGTATTGATGTTGGCATCTGGGGCAGGAGTATCAGTCCTATTACTTTTGTGTATTTGGAAATGGATGAGCAGTTCTTTTTTATGCAGTAACTCCTTCTCACTTTCTTATAACATGGTTAGTTTATTATACTTCCATGTCTCCTTTGCTGCTCCAAGCAGTTTTGTCCTCCTCAGTTTCATGCATTTTACATACAGCTCTAGATCTGGTCACTTTTCTTTAAGATACATTTTTTTGGTAAACTTGTGACATACTGTTTTGCCATTTAGTTGCATGCTACATATCTACAGTCTGAACTTATTTTTAACTACTGACAATGAAGTTATTAAGTCTTCCCTATTCAGACTAGGAGGGTAAGTAAGCACTTTGGAGAAGTAAAAATGTAAATGAGATAGGTAAAACACATGCTATTCAAAATCATTCATATTTGCTGTACCTTGGGATAGCATGGTGGATTTGTTTTCGTTTTGACTTTTAACCAGTTGCATCTGAAATTTTGTCACATCCTTCAGAGCTCATTTTGCCTGTCTCATTACTAAAATGATTAAAAATAAAATAACTTCAGCACAATATATATTTTGCATATTTATCTTGTGAAGGCAAGGGTAAACACTTTTTTGGCACACCCAAAACAAAATTGCTGTTAATTCTTAAGGCAATTAAAAAAAAAATTTTTTTAAAGATATGGGATAATAGCTGATGTGTTGCGTGATTCATCTTTAAGGGCAAATTGGAATGGAGAACCCAACCATGTCTTAGAAAACTCTTTAAGGTGAAAGATACATACACAAGTAAAATATAGATAATAGTTTTAATTATAAATATACATACAATAACAAATAGGATAGTTTTTTATTTGATTGTGCAGTAGCTTTCGGTAGCAGTTGTTTTGTAGTCGGTAGTAGCATCAGATGAGTAAAGTACCCAGGGGTTATTGATGGTTTATCTTCACTTTTATTTTTATTCTGATTTATTGCATTCATTGCATGATGTGACATTAAAATTCCATCATTTACATTCTTTAAATTTAACAACATGCTGGCTCACCAAACAAGTAACATCTACTATTTTTATATGTTTTTAATCAATTGGGTTCTTTTTCTGATTAATATAATGTTTTTGAAGAGTTTTTATATGCATTCAATGATATTTTGTATATTCTTCTATAGATAACATGTGCAGGTATTTTAAAGGGTAGTGATCGAGTGACGTTGTTTCCGCTTTTATTTCTCTTCGAAATTTTCTGAGGAAGTTGGTGTATTGTAACTGACGAAAAGCTTGGGAGAAGCTTAAACCTAATAATTTTTTTTTGTTTTACATTTTGGCGATTTGGAGTTTTATTTTGGTGTTTTCGAGGGATGGAGGAGTTTCGTGCATCTCATCTCTTTTACAGTGTGTCTACATTTCCTTGGTTTGTCGACGTGGTTTGTTTGTGATGGACACTCCTCCTTTGCTCCCGTCTGGAACCCCTTCGGTGGAAAAATCCATTGGTCTCACTCAGCTTCTGGACTTATTAACTCAAAAGGTGAATACCTTATCAGATCGATTAGATGGCTTCGTTGGTATACAACAGAATCCTGTAGTGAATTCTATGGATATTTCTCATGGCAACAACGTCTCTACGGATTACCTGGATGGTGTGCATTCTGGCAGTCAGTCTGTGCATGGCAATTCATATGGGTCTCCTAACAATATTTCAGGTGGGGTTATTCAACCTTCAGGCACTGGAACACTACCCTTGGTGGATATACAGGATGATGGTATACTGACAACTAGTCTAATGCGAGGTGATCCACCTCTCCTTAATTCTGCTACCGTTTCTAATATAAACAATATCCAGGAATTATTCAATCTCAACATGTGGCTTAATCGACCTTTTTCCCTGCAGAGCAACACAGGGTCCATTACTGAGGAGCAAGGTACGTCTGAATCATTTGATCTACCATCCAAATTAAATGCATTCAACCAAAGTTTGATGAAGTTAAGAAAAATCAAACTGGAAGTGGTGTACTTTAATGAATGTAAAAAGGTCAAAGTGGTACCTAAGGGCCTTAGGTCTTGGCAATACCCTACGGGGTTGGTAGAAGGTTCATCATTTCTTACAGATTTAATAAATCTGTTTGATAAACATGGTTTTGAACTATTAGAGTTGATTAATGGGCATTACCAATGGGCCACTGATGCTCTAACTAAAGAAATCACTAAATTGGATATGGAAATCCAAAATGATCTGAACTTCCACCATTATCATTTTGATTATGAGCGGTCATTCAGTAGTATTGACCAACTCATAAACAAAATTACTGCCAACAAAATCAAGAAGCTCAAAAGGGACATTAAGGCATATGGGGAAGGTACAGCATACCCAAAACCCCCACCTTCACAAGGTAACTTTTTAGCTTCTAGTGTGTGCCATGTCAATGGAACAGACCACCCTAATATTACAGAGGGAGCAAGACCTAGTGCCTCTATACATGTGGAGGTTGATGCTACAGCCCTCAGCGAACCAGTTCGACGGAGTGATCGTTTGGCTTTGCAACACCGGTCTACTCCTCCAGTCCAGGAGGTGGAGAATTCAAATTTTCAGAACTCAGCCTCCCACTATTCCTCCTATCAGGGTCGGAAGACCAGGAACAGATCCAGAAACAGGAGGAACTAGTTGGGATTCAGGATGATGTAGACTGGTTCACTACAAAGACATGTACCGTAATCACAAATTCTGATTCAGATTTCAATATTTATAACTTTTCCACCGATTTGGTGGAGTTGTTCGCCAAAGGCCTCAATTTTGTACCAACTAGGGCAGATTTGGCTAAAACTATTTTAGAGTTAAAGATGTTTGTCAGAAAGTTAAACCTGCAATTGTTGTTGGGTAATTGTACTAGGGAGTTGGGTACTTTTACCATCCCTAGATCTTATAACCCACCTTTACGTCCTATATTAGAAATGTTTGAGCAGATTTGGGAATTAGACATTCGCCATTTATTTTGTCACCCTTTTTCAACACAATCACCCAGATTCAATATCAGTAATTAAGAAAGAGCCTTATTAGATCTTTTATGCAATGCATCAGTCAGGGTAATGCAGCCTGATAAGGGTGGCGGACTGGTGGTGATGAATGACTGGAATTATATAAGAAGAATGGAAGATATTTTGGGATATGAGACGTATAAGGACATTTCTAGGAATGAGTTGAATATAGGTCTTGCCAGAATTGCCGGTTATTATAATGACATGTTTATCAATAATTCGATAGACTTGAACTTATTCAACTATATATCTATATCAGCGCCCCAAGATTCCCGTAATATTTGCTTCACCAAAAATTCACAAGAACCTTGAAGACCCTCCTATGCGTCCACTGGTTAGTGCCAGGGGTAGCATTACCTATGCCAGTGCGAAGGTAGTAGATTCAATTTTGAAGAAATATGTGGAGAGTGAACCACAGATATCCAAAGATTCCTGGACATTTTTGGCCAGGGTCAACCAAATCCCTTACAGTGCAGACAGTTATTTTTTGACCATAGATGTGAGGAATTTATATTCTTCAATCCCCCATTCAGTGGCACTGGATTGTATTCCCACTATGATGTGTTCCAAAGGAGCACCCGATGAGGAGATCCAGCAGGTTAGTGAATTGCTGGATATTATCTTGTCCAGCAATTACATTACTTTTAACAACAGGTATTACCTACAAAAAATAGGGGTACCTATGGGATCTCCATGTGGTGCCAGTGTGGCCAATTTGTTTATGGCTGTCAGGGAAAGGGAACATGTATTTACGAATCATGTATACCAGGACAAGGTTTTATTGTATACACGATTCCTGGATGATATTTTTATCATCCTAAACTGGGATGGAGAAATAGTGGATCAGCTCCTAAACCATTTCAACTCTTCTACTGACTTTTTGAAGTTCACCTTTAGTGTGGAAAGGGACAGGATTTCATACTTAGATGTAGATCTTTCAAAAGATACAAGTTCTAACTGCTATATAGCTAGAATTCACTGAAAGGAAACCTCTTCAAATAGTTACTTGCAGTTCAACAGTTGTCACCCTTTTACCCAGAAGAAATCCATCATAAAGGGCCAATTGGTGAGAGCTGCAAGAATGGTGACTAGAGATAGTGACTTCTATGACGAATGTAAATTCATGGAGGGTCTTTTCCTCAAAAGAGATTATCCGTCAGGTCTGATTTTGGACGTAATTTGTGAAGTCCACAACAAGCGGGTGTCAGGTTTTTATGTGCCTATCTTAAACTCTTTTGAAACACGTGAGGACAACTGTACACTCAATGCAATAGCCAAGATGTTTCATCCTTGTAGCTTCATGCTAACTTACAATGTGGATGTAAAGGCCATTATTTCGATCATACAAAAAAAATGGAGTTTCATTATGCAGGAGGGGTTATTCAGGAAGAACGGTATGGAATACCCCAAAATAGTTTTCAGAAGGGGTCAAAACCTCAAAATCATTCTGGAATCTAAGGCCAGGTCCCTGGAAGTAAGAGCAGGCATGTCTAAATGCAATATGTGCGTTATTGTAAGCACATATCAGTGGGGTCATCCTTTGTTATAAGGAAGTCTAAATACAGAGTACATGGTAGGTTTAATTGTTCTAATACAGGAGTTGTCTACATAGCTAAGTGTTCCCACTACCCAGTATTCTATGTCAGTAAAACCGACAGAAAATTACAGGAGCATATTTACGAGCATCTATATGCTATTAGGAAGGGTAAGGTGGAAAACGTTTTAGCAAAGCATGTAAAGGAAAATCCTTTACATTCATTTTCCTTCTTAGCCATTGACCAAGTTCAATCAGATGGCAGGGGGGGAGCGGATTCATTAATCCTTGAAGGGAGAGAATTGGTTTGGCAACTTAGACTGGATGTGTGCCATTATCCAGGTATCAATGACAGACTATCTATATCATGTATATTGAAACTTAAGAGTTTAACTAGATAGTATCTATTGTACCTATTGATTTTCATTATGGCATGCATACACAAGTAAAATATAGATAATAGTTTTAATTATAAATATACATACAATAACAAATAGGATAGTTTTTTATTTGATTGCACAGTAGCTTTTGGTAGCAGTTGTTTTGTAGTTGGTAGTAGCATCAGATGAGTAAAGTACCCAGGGGTTATTGATGGTTTATTTTCACTTTTATTTTTATTCTGATTTATTGCATTCATTGCATGATGTGACATTAAAATTCCATCATTTACATTCTTTAAATTTAACAACATGCTGGCTCACCAAACAAGTAACATCTACTATTTTTATATGTTTTTAATCAATTGGGTTCTTTTTCTGATTAATATAATGTTTTTGAGGAGTTTTTATATGTATTCAATGATATTTTGTATATTCTTCTATAGATAAGATGTGCGGGTATTTAAAGGGTAGTGATCGAGTGACGTTATTTCCGCTTTTATTTTTCTTAGGAGTTTTCTGAGGAAGTTGGTGTATTGTAACAGACGAAAAGCTTGGGAGAAGCTTAAACCTAATAAATGTTGTTCGTTTTACATTTTGGTGACTTGGAGTTTTATTTTGGTGTTCTCGAGTAACGGAGGAGTTTCGTGCATCTCATCTCTTTTACAGTGTGTCTACATTTCCTTGGTTTGTTAAGGTGGAAGATGTTAGTGAATTGGAAAGTGAATCAGGAAGCAGTGGGAAGAGGTATAGAAAGTTGTTTTTTTCTTTTTTTGTGGGTGTTTTTATTTTTTATATGCAGAATATAAACATTTACTTTAGATTTAGCTTTGAATATAGGGACAGTGAGAGACCGACAGTTCAGAGCATCAGCAGACCAGAGAAAAAAATGTTGCAGAAGTGGTGAAAAAAAGCAGGGATAATTCAAATGAAGAGACATGAAAGTGTTATGCGATAATGTGTTTCAATGAATGAGAAATAATGGCTAAAAGGATTTAAATTAATTGGAAAAATAATTAATTTTAACTCACACACTGCATGTGGTAAAGACCTGAGTGGGTTACCTAGCTGCCTTTGGCAGGAGTCACTAATGGTATAGATGCAATTAGCAGAATGGAGAGAACTAGATGATTAAGACAGGAAATAAACATGTCAAGCAGCTAAGGAAGTATATTATATTAATTATATGACTAGAAGAATGGAAAGCAAATGTACTTGGAGAAGGATTTTCACTCTAATACCTGTGCACTCTATAATGTCATGCCTATACACATCCTTATATATCAGATCATTTTCTGAAATATCAAGTTAAAAAGCATAAGTCAAACACACATCAGCTGTGAACAGTAATATGTATTAATTGTAATGTTATCAGTCCAAAGTTTTCATCACAGTGACACCTTTTAGTACATTCACTGATTTTACATCAATACTATATTACCCACAAAACCCCAGAATTTTATTTTTCTCTAAAGTTTAGCAACCATCTTTTCTTGCCTTGGAAACCGTACAACCTGGCTATATAGTATCAAATCACTTTTATTAGCTAGAACTGTGCTTTCACCTGACAGCAAGAAAATCTTTCCAAGTGTTTATTTATTCAGATATTTACAAAATATAAAAAACTGTTCCTATTGGTATAATTGACAATGTAATTAAAATAGTACAGAATATCTCTTAAGATGTACAATCAACAGTGTGAATATCTGTTGCAGTGTTTTTCAGCATCATATGAGGTTATACCTGGTACTATGCTATAGTCTGAAAGGCACTTCTTTTGGAAAATTAAAGTACATATGGAAATATTGGATGTCTTCATAATTACTAGAAAATGATTAACCATATCTCCAGTGTAGTGTGCTATACATTACTGTGATGAAGAGTTGCAATGCATTGCTCTGTCTCCCAATATACAATTCACTTCATGCCACCGATAGTTCTCTTATTTATGACAAAATGCCTGTAAATATGAAATAAATATTGACATAACTGGACTTCACAGGTAAACAATCTTAGTGCAATTTTGTTACTTGCACCTTGCCCTTTCTTATGTTAGCTGTTATTAATAGATAATTTGCTCAATAAGACCAAATATTTGTCAAAACACTTTAAGGAGCTAAGGGTGCTAATGAAAGCATACAGTAAGGTTGCAATAGACACACACTAGTGACATGCATCAGACCTGCATTGAAAAGCTTGCATACTAATGAATACTGACACACCTTGCCAGTTATGACTTGCACATAAGGGCAGGGGTTAGAATGGCTCGACAAAATATTTTAGAGGAGGAATGTCACCACATCAATATGTTTTATACACTTGTTTTCCACTTGTGTTGTACAAATCTCTGGTATGCAGAAGGTAAAGTGGTGGGGATTTAAGACTAGTTAAGTAAATAATTAAAGTTCAGGCAAGAAACTGCATGTCTATATATTTACATTAAAAATTAATGTATGTGGCTAGAAAAAATATTTATTCCATCACTGGTTGCTTATGACTATGTATTAATCTCTATGAAATTAAAAAAGATGGTGGTATTATTACTTTACAGCACAAAAGAAGCATGTCTGGTCATTAGTGAGCATGCTGTCAATTATGTAAATATAGCGCAAAATATTTAAAGAAATGGTACAGCCCAGGACAGTTTAGTACTTCCTTAGAACAGCAAAAGTGATTACCCCCTTTTTCTTTTTTTCTACAGCCTCGTAACATTCACAAGCTTATTCCTAGTCCATTACACTTTAATAACATCTTATAGTGCTGTGAGGCGTGATGTACACTTCCATACAATTCTTTATTTATAATGAAGTTTAAATCATTTACATTGTATATTTAAGCATTATTAATGTATATATTCTTGTAAATGTTGTTAATAGTTTAACTTACTATCACAGCATGGTTATTTATTTGAAAGGTTGTTACTGGAAATGTCCGAATGGATGAGAAAACCTATTTTTAGTAGAGCTGATACAAACAAAAATGAAAAACAAACTATTACAAAAAGTCGCTAAAAGCCATAACTCTTGGAGTACATGAAATTTATTTTAAACGCTCATTAAACACATTTTTCGTCTAGCACAAATGGCTAGACTTCATCAGAAAAAAGCAAAACAGTGTCAGTTAGAATTCAAATCTCTATATATAAATTACCCGCCAAATACTTTAATGACTCTAGTCATTCTTAAAGCTGTAAACTCTTAAAAAAACTTTGAACCATATTATATTAACATGAATAAAAATGACCTTACTTTGTTACACATTTGTAAATAGCCATAACCGTGCTTCAATCAAATAAAGCTGACCTAAAAAACAACAAAAAAGTACAGTTCAAAGTACATGCAACTTGATGAACTTGTACTGACATTGTTAATTAATAACATATTAGAAATGTATTAACAATGTATTAAAAATATAATAAAAATATGTTAAAAATATGGATATTAAACACAAATCCTGAAAAACATTTAAACTACTTTCGATAGCTGAAAAGATGCCCTCACCGAATCTATACATGCTACATGCATTCTTTTAACTCTATATGTTTAATAAACTCTAAAGCTATGTGAATAAATGAATAAATAAATCACATAAACAAAAGAGCATGGGTTCTCCAATATATTTGATTCCAACAGTCAATGATTTTCTGAAATTATTAAACGATGAAAACCTCAGTGATAAAATATCTATCCAGACTTTTAAGCTTTAATAAACACATTAAAGAACACTTTTCATTTAAACCTGGGTTCATGTATGCATTGATCTTAATTTACCACAATAGTTCCATTTTCTCTAACAATAAACCAAAGGAACCCCCCCCACATCCTGCCTAACTTGATCAATTACTTTGAATCGAAATCTATGGTTAGGATAAGTCAGTATATGTCTTGCAAGGGCATTTTCTTCTTTCTGCAAGTTGATACTTCTAAGGTGCTCATAAACCCTATCTCTTAATCTGCGCTCCGTCTTCCCTATATAAAAGGATGGGCAACCTTGGCAAACCGCTAAATATACAACTCCTTTCAAGTTGCAATTAAATTTGCCTTTGGTATATAACCTAAACCCATTGACCTCAATATTAACTCCTAATACAATTAAATGACAATATGAACAATTTCCACATTGCTTCATACTTCTATTAGCTGCAATAGGTTATCCTGTTGCTTTTTCTGCAACAATTCTTTAAAACTCAACCCCCTTCTCCAAACTATTTTTGGTGTTGTTCCTAATTTGGAAATTAACATGTTGTCATCATGCAAAATGGCCCAATTTTTCATTATAATTTCTCTTATACTATCATAACCTAAGGAAAACTTCAAAATACAAGCCAAATTGAAGTCTAATTTGTTTGATTGTTGTATCACCCCTTGCATCGTTGTACTGTTCTGTGAATCAAGCTGGTTATCCAAATAAATAATTTGCTGCTTCAATATAGGTTTATATAGCCCATTGATCCTTTTTGATGTCACCTCTTCAATTAGTTCTTCTAATAAAATGGTAGAATATGCTCTATTCAAAAACATTTGTTTTAAATTCAAACATTCCTCCTAACATTTTTCTCTGAGGTAATCATTCATGCAACTCGTACCAACTGGCCCTTGACTACTGACTTTTTTTGATGTCTTGGATGTGCATTTGAATAATGTAAGAATGTATTTGAATATGTGGGTTTCCTAAAGATTTTCACTTCATACTCTTTCTGTTGTTCATTTTTAATCAGTGTCACATCCAAAAATGAGATCAATGTTGCATTAAACTTATGTGTGAATTGCAAAAATTCTGTAGAATTGTTTAATACACTAATTAAATTATCAGCAACAAGCCCATCACCTTCAGTAATCATAAAAATATCATCAATAAACCTCACACAGAATTTGATAATATTTTTAAGGGAATCATTCCCAAACACAAGTATTTTCCCAAAATGACATCACCAAATTGGCATAACTAGATCCACATGGAGAGCCCATAGCTACTCCTTTCTTTTGGATGTAAAACTGATTATCAAATAAAATGAAGTTATATGACAAGATAACATCTAGTAGCTCTTGTACCAAAGAAATGTCATCCTCTGGTGCACCTTTTTGTCTCATTCTTGCTGTTGCCCATTCAGTTCCTTGCTGGTGTGGTATACTGGTATATAACTCTTTTACATCTACTGTTAAGAAATTATTTCCTTGTTGGTATACAAAGCTATTGATTTTCTCTAAAAATACCCAAGAATCTTTTACAATCCAATGTTCCAATACCACATATTTTTTCATTATTGCATCTACTAGTTCGGCACAAGCGTAGGTAGATCTCCTTCCATCTACTATTGGTCTAAAGGGGGGGGGGTCATAGATATTTTTATGAATTTTCGGAACACCAAACATACAGGGAGCTCTTGGAGACTCCACCACTAGATAATTAAAAGTGTGCAAATCTATTCTTGCTTCAATGAACAATTCATTTAAAAAGCTCCTAATAAATTGATTTGCCTTATTATATTCATTAATTGATGATAAATCATATATGTCGGTGGTCAAAATTTATTTGATTTTCCTAACATAATCTGGTGTATCCATTACTTCCCAGCCCCCCTCCTTTATCTGGGTTCATCACCCTCATATTGGCTGCCGACAACACCTCAAGGTTTCCTCGTCCTTACTCAGGTTATACTTGTGTTCAAATTTTGTTTCACTTAATTTCCTGAGATCTAATTCACAGATTTTTTTGAATGTATATAATGTGTTGTGTAATGGTGGATTAAAACAACTGGAGACCCTTAATTGGTGATTACTCATTGATTGACCACCCAGAAGTTGTTTTAAATTCAATTTCCTCACAAATAATTTTAAATCACAAATCGTTTGGGCCAGATTCATTTTGCATGTAGGAACAAATGTTAGACCTTTTGACAATATGTCCACCAGTTGTTCTGAAACATGAAAAGATGAAAAATTGTAAACAGTAAAGTCACCCTGTTTGTTTTTTATTACATCAAATGTTCTGTACTGCTGGTTGGTTAGTGTCATCTCCTGCTGTTGTGATTTTTCCTCTTGTTCCATTGTTTCTTTTGGTTGTGTCTTGGAAAACCCTGTTTACCATTTGAAGTGGATATCTGTTGATTATTTCTTGTTTCATTACTATTATCATTATTATTACGTACTCTGATTCTTTCGCTTCTCCTGACATTATCATTGTCAATTTCTTCATTGTCAGGATTGTTATAAGAATCTTCCTGTTGCAATACTCCACCAGAAGCTTGATAAACATCATTAGCTATACCTCTGTCCCCATTCTTATCAGAATTCACAGTCTGCTGTTTTAACCATACTTGCGAACCTGGGGGTGGGGGATAAGCTGACCCTGTGCTGTATTGCAACTGGTCCCTTTGGAGTTTTTTGATTTTGGTTTGTCTTATTTTTTTCTAAATGTTCTTCAATGTTTTGGAAACAGCGAAGATATTCATATTTATATCTTACAAAATCCATATGTTGTTTGATCTGTCCATCCAAAGATTCAATACACTGTTCCAATTCTTTAATTGTAATACTACAGTGCTTAATCATTGTTTGTAACAGTTGCAAACCTTGTTGATTAAAGAGCTTAATTAAATCCTGATGGAAGGCAGATCCTGACATTAAACCTGTAGGGTATCGCCAGGTTCTGAGCCCTTTCGGCACAATTTCTAGTCTAAGGTATTCTTGAAAATACTCTATTTCCAAGCACAGTTTTTTTTATATTTCAGCAAACAAACAAAGCTGACCTAAAAAACAACAACAAAAAAGTACAGTTCAAAATACATGCAACTTGATGAACTTGTACTGACTTATTGTTCAAATATATATATATATATATATATATATATATTTATATTAATTAATATATTAGAAATGTATTTTGAACTGTACTTTTTTGTTGTTTTTTAGATCAGCTTTGTTTGATTGAAGCACGGTTGTGGCTATTTACAAATGTCTAACAAAGTAAGGTCATTTTTATTCATGTTGATATAATATGGGTCAAAGTTTTTTAAGAGTTTACAGCTTTAAGAACGACTAGTGTCATTAAAGTATCTGGCGGGTAATTTATATATAGAGGTTTGAATTCTAACTGACACTGTTTTGCTTTTTGTTTGATGAAGTCTAGCCATTTGCGTTAGACGAAAAACGTGTTTATTGAGCATTTAATATAAATTTTGTGTACTCCACGAGTTACGGCTTTTAGCAGCTTTTTGTAATAGTCCATTTTCAGTAGCGGTCCAGGGAGAAAATCACCATTACAAATAAGAACAGAAAAAAGGCTTTTTACAGTATTCAACAGTGGCATGTAAGTATAATACAATAGTTCATAGTAACAGAAAGTAATCTACAAATGAATACAGCATGCAAGTGATAACAGGATTCAGGAAACTGGGACAGAGATGGAACTCAGATGATACATAAACAATACATTTGCAAGAGAGCTGAAAATATGATTATTTTTGTTATAACTTTATCAAGAGAAATTGTCATATTTACATATGTACATATTTACATGGAGATGGGTGTTGTAATGAACAGAGAGAGAATGCAAAGTTGATCCGAGTAAAATGGGTATATTACAGGGAGCTGCATTTGTGGGAAGTAGTTTATAAGTGGAGGCAAATGAGATACAGATTCAGTGGAAGGTAGATTGTGTAGAATAGAGGAATTTGAGATCAGGCAATATAAAATAGGGCATGAAATGGAGGGGTCATTGAGAGTTGGTGGAAGAGAGGATTGCAGTAGGGATAATGAGAAGATTGCAGTAGGGATAATGAGAAGATTGCAGTATGGATAATGAGAGGATTGCAGTATGGATAATGAGAGGATTGCAGTATGGATAATGAGAGGATTGCAGTAGGGATAATGAGAGGATTGCAGTAGGGATAATGAGAGGATTGCAGTAGGGATAATGAGAAGATTGCAGTAGGGGTAATGATAGGATTTCAGTAGGGATAATGAGAGGATTGCAGTAGGGATAATGAGTAAAAGGAAGTTATTGTAAGGAGTGGGAAAGGGCAAGCTCAAAAGGGTAAAGGTAGATAGGAGGAAGGAGGAGAAAAAGGTGGAATGATAGGTTATAAACATGAAATTTTTTGTCAAATGCCTTAATGCCAGCATTTTTTTCTTTATATTCCCAAATGTATTTTTTGCTTGTTAATGTCTTTGCCATTGGAAAATGGTTATTGCATAAGTTTAGTTCACTTACTGGATTAACAGAGTAAAATCATTTAAAAAATGAAATCTGGTAAGAAGCCTGTTAAGAAAGGTTCCGTTATAGAAATAGGATTTGGGAGTATAATTGGTTGGATTACTTGGAACAAGTCATTGTAAAATATAACTCACTTCCTCCAGCAATGGTCCTTAACTGGATTTCATTGAATGTAGATACTTTCCATTTAACATTTTTAGGTTTTACATAATCATGTGTCTTCTTTGTTATGTACAAGGTCCAGAGGGTGTAATCAATTAGCTGGTTATATTAATTAAGCAAAGTAATGACTATTGATTTTAAGAGGTAATCATGGGTCTCTGTTGCTGCTGTTGAAATGCTAAAGTAAGTATTCAAATTACAGTTGGAATAATGAGCAGGTTTGGCCTTGGAGTATGAATGTTAAGTGGGACATAGACAAACAGAATTATATTAAGATCATTTACTGGTGAAATCAATCATTTACTGGTGAAATCAATCACTCTCAATAACCCGAGGGATGTTTCATACATGGCTGTCATCAAATAGCCAATGTTAAATTCAGATTGACTATATACTTTACTGTCAGAGTTGGGAGAGTTTTGAGAATTTAGCAGAAACAACACATGAGTTAACTGTTGTTCATATCATTAGCTTATCACAAAGTCTAAATTAAAGAGAATACATCTAGGCCAGTGAGATATGAATTTAACAGTATTCCCATTGAATATGCATTTAAGATAACTAAGAGATTTATGTGATTAAGCTTGGTGGATAGGCCACCTGAAGAGCTTTGGGCAGACGTTTTTGATATTTTCCATGAGATGATATAAACAACATTTAAGTAAAAAATGACAAAAGTTGCAATTGTAATATTTAAACATCCCAGGGGTTCAACACACATTAAAAGAGGGGGCACAATCTAAACTAAAAAAAAAATATTTCCCCTTTTGGAAACAAATTCTGGTTCTTCACCTACTACTTTCCTAACATCTGGGAAATGTCAATGCATGTAAAAATATTTTAAATCAAAGAGACATAAAATATAATTACAAATTATTGGTCTTACTTACTAACCGGAATCACTAGTATAAAGGATAACAATGTAATTTTTGAAGATTGTTGAACATTACACTTGTAAGTCCAGATTTATAATTTATTGACGTTTATGCATGTACTGGACTGCTTTTTATGCAGGAAGTACCAATAGATAATTGAATCACAGAAAATACAAACAAAATCATGCAGCATCAGTAGAGGACATTCAAAATGCTTTGAGCAAACATCACAGTAAAAGTATTGCAAAGTTGCTTTTAAATTTATTGTATTAGATCAAGTAAATAATTATGAAATGAGATTTGATGCAGAGGATGAGCGTGACTGGAAAGAATGTTAGTGACAAATTAAATTAAATTAGATGCTGGCTACTTGCCTAGTCTTAATGACAAAGAAAATTTCAAAGCGTTTTTAAAACATAAGAGATTGAAACATTAATTGATTTAATTTAATTAATGTAATTAAAGTTTTAGTATATAAGGTTATGTTTGTTGATTAAGCATTCAGTCTGGTGAAGCCTTATGTACAAGATGAAAGCGCTTACTGGATGTGAATTAATTATTTACACTATTTTATTTATTTTTTCCTGGCCATTTTTTCTTACATTGGTATTTAAATATGATTTTGCCTTCCACTTTGTTTAAGTGCAAAATTTTCAATGGAGAGCCAACCTGGTTCTAGTTTTATGATGCAGCTGTCTGGTTTTACCTTGCATGATACTCCCAACGGTTTCATCATTTTAAACCAGGATGTTTTATAAGCAGAACCAATCTTCCAGGATTTAATAACAATTCCAGTTTTTTTTTTCTTAAAACCAGAAGAGGATTTATCTGGATGTTTGGCAGTACCTGCTAATCCATTTATTACTACAGGAGTCCCCAGTACTAGTGATTCAGCTGTGAATTTAGGAAATTATTTTCATGACTTAGAGAAAGACCTTATTCAACTGAAGCATTTGCAATGTGATTTGCTTTATTTTGAAACCTGTGTACTAGTTAGAAGAGTGCTGAAAGGTTTATGAAGTACTAAGATGCCTGTGGGGGAAGATTTGCCTGTAAATTTTGTTGTAAATCAAATAGTAGGTTTACAATACTTAGATATGTTAACTGAATTGAATAAACACAGAATGGAAGACCTTAAGGAAAGAATCCACAATAATTATTTCTTTATGAAAAAGAATACCATGTTGGACAATTCTGAAACTATTTTGTTTACTCCAAGACACACTGAAAAAAGAAAATGAAATCCTCAGGAAAGTAAAACTTAAAAGATTTAAATAGGACTGAGTTGAGTATGAAAGTGGCATGGCTTATGATAATTGTAACCAAAGAGTGAGGCTGCTGAGAATTACCTAGATGAGTGAGCAGAACAAGTGAATCTTGACACTAATAATAGTAATGAAAATGAAGTGGAAAGGTCTGATGAGTTGGTTCAGAAAAATGGAAACAGCAGACCTTATGTTCATAGAGAATCTACTTCACAATATAATGGAAAAAATTGTGGGGAATATTGGCACCATCCGGGTTTTCCAACCAGTAGAGGTTTATCAATGTTCTGGAATGGGAAGCATACCTGGGCCCAAGAAGCTGTGCCTACATTCCCCATGAAAGGGAGAAATTCAAATCAGAGAAATTGGAAACAGAAGTGGAAAGGTTCCAAGCACAATTCAAGAAAATAAGAGGTATGTCTGCTGTGGCTTTCAAAATACTGATAAAACTATTGATGAACACCAAATGAAGGATAAAACAAAAAAAGACAGATGCCACCCTTCAAGAACAATTTAATGTACAAAGACTTAGTGCTTTCGTCAGTGGTAACTCCAACTTCTTCAGAATAACATCATTTTGAAATCACACACTTTTTATGCATTAAACTCAGTCACATGTCCATAGTTAAGACCTACCTTACCCAACTTTAAAGAAATATTGCATCCCCTTCTTTATAAAACACAATGAACAGAATGGGCATTTATAGGTTAGAAATACTTTGCATCTTATATAAAAATCTCAATAAACCCATTCATAATAATACTGCACAGTTTATTTTTTAAAAAAAACAGTTATGATTTCAGTTTCAGTACACTACTAATGGATATGGCTTAATTGAGGCCTGGGCTGGGAGGTATCTGCATTGTACTTATCTTCCATCTTAAGTCTTTATATTCCATGTACATGTCTGCAGGTCCCCCTCTTGGTCCCATGTCCACCTTGTCAACCACTGTGAATTTAAAATCATGTGTGGGGAATTTCTGAATGTGCCTCACTAGTGCATTCTTGTCATCCCCTCTCGATATGTCATACTGATGTTGATATATTCTTTTCCTGAACATACCCTTTGTTTTTCCTATATAAAAATTCAAACATTCTTGCCAGACCACTAAATAAAATATACCAGAGCTATAACAGTGAAACTTGTGCTGTATTTGTACTAATTCCCCGATTCCAATTCTGACTTCAATTCCTTCTAAAATGTACCTGCACTATAGACAATGCCCACGCTTATGCATCCCATCATCTGTTGCCCCTCTGTCACTTTTTTCAAGTAAAGACTTAAAACATATATTTTTTTATAAACAATGGTAGGTTCTTTCCCTATTTTCTGAAATAAGTCAGTGTCCAATATGCTCAATATCGGAGTTGTTTGGCTTCTGCACCATACCTGCAATCAACTGCATTACTGTCTGAATTAAATACAAACTTGCAGTGTTAAAGATTGTACTGCATTTTATTTTTCTGTCTATTTAATTGTTTCATTGAATATTGCAGTCTGTGTCTCTCTGCAGTTATTTATTTTTCTATATAATTGTTTCATAGAATACTGTGGTCTCACTCTGTTTCTGCAGTTAGTTTCCTGCCCGCCCTCCCTGTTCTTGTTCTGGTATTAATCTTGGTGGCTTTGGAATTGCCCGTCCCTCCTTAAATTTGTGTTTGAACACTCCTCCTGGGTCTATCTCATTTGCTCACTCAACTGAGTACAGTGAGATCATATTTTGACTTCAGACACTCCTGCCAGTCCCATCTGTTCAGCTGTATCCCAGCTCTATTCCAGTCTAGTGTCACTAGCTCATTCTACCTAATACAGATAGAAAATTTGTGAAGGGCAAGCCACTTAATTTCGAATTATCTTCTGTTTCTCCTTTCTCCATTTCCACTTTCCAAAAAAAAAAATAAAAACTTCTAAGCTTGTTTCCTGTCTTTCCTGTAACTAGTCTAGTCCAGATACAGATTTGCTGTAACCAGGACTGTTTGTAAGCTTTTGAGTCCCCAAAGCCTTTCTGTGTTAAAGGGAAGCCTTCTAGCTTATCAGTGGGAGTGGTAAGCACTAGGTAGCCTACCACAAGAGTGGTTTCTGGCCTATAAATTGTAGTTTATTGGCAAACTACATCTCTTTTAACTTTCTGGTTTAAAAGCCTGCGTTTGTGCTTATTTCCCATCTTTCCTGTAACTTGTCTAGTCCAGATACAGATATGCTATATCCAGGATTGTTTGTATGCTTCTGAGCCCCCCCCCCCACCCAAGCCTTTCTGTGTTGGAAGGAAGCCTTCTAGCTTATCAGTGGGAGTGGTAAGCACTAGGTGGCTTATCTACCACAACAGTGGTTTCTGGCCCAGAAATTTTAGTTTATTGGCCGTTTGGGCATTTTTTTTCCATTTTCTGGTTTAAAAGCCCTCATTTGCAATTGTTCCCACCTTTTCTGTAAATAGTCTGTTCCAGATACAGATTTGCTGTATCTAGGACTGTTTGTAAGATTCTGTGCCCCCACAAGCCTTTTTGTGTTCTAGGGAAGCATTTTAGCTTATCAGTGGGAGTGGTAAGCACTAGGTAGCCTATCTACCACAAGAACCATGTACAGATTCTTAGTTTTAACACTTGAATTTGCTTATTTGTGCTCAGCACTTGTTCAGAACTTGTTGTTAGCACTAAATAAGCTACAAATAATTACAGCACTCAACCTTCCTCTTTACCAGAGGAAAACAGTTTTTGTACTTACTTTCCTCACTTGCTTAGAGAAAAACAGCTCTTATACTGAATTTCCTCACTTGTCTTAGAGGAAAGTAGCTTTTTATTCAGGCATGTCCAAGGGCCAGCTCCCAGTGTTCTCTATCTGATGAATCTGGGCATCTTGGGGCAATGTAGCAATTGCCTCATGTACACAGACAACCCTCTTCTCCTACCACCCAACACCAGAACCTGGGAGAGATGCACTTATCTAGCCAAACTGGAGGTAAGGCTCTCTCCACCCAAGATTGAACTTGACAGTTAAGAGGAGAAGGTAAACATTTGCACCAAACCACACATCACATAGTCCCACTAAACCTACACCACCGAAATCCGCACATAGAAACACAAAAACATTCACAGAGGCTCTCAATAATAATCTGCTCAAGCAATAGAGACCTCCAAAGCAGAAACGCAAGAAACCTCCACCCACCAACACAACCCAAATGACACATAACCCACAGAATCAGTGTGCCAATAAACCACAGCCCATAAGCAAAACAATGTACCCAACACACTAGTCATAAGTGATTCTATAGTCAGGCACACTGATGTCCCACTCACCAGGATAAACAAGGAGAAGGTTACTGTCAGCTGCCTGTTGGGTGCCAGGATCTGCCACATAACCAACACACTCAGGTCACTCCACAACAAGTACAAATATGACTCTGTCATTGTCCATGTTGGTGTGAATGACTTGAGATGTACCTCCCTGGACTACATGAAGAGAGACATGGAAGAGCTCTCCGATCTTGTAGCCCAGGCAGGTATGACCCTAGCCCTGAGTAGTATCCTGCCATCACCCAGAATGATACCACAGTACAAGGACAAAATGATTGACTTCAACAACTGGCTAAGCTTCTGGTGTCATTCTAGGGGCATCCAGTATCTGTCTGCCTGGGTCCACATAGTCAACAGACCAAGATGATTTGCCAGAGATGGCCTGCACCTGTCACCCATGGGATTTTAGATACTGGCTAATGGTTTAGTTGTCCCTATAGTGCCTTTTTTAGGCAAGTTTCAAATGACAAATTCACCACCGTAACAGGAACAGGCAAGCAAAAACTGAGGGTAATGCTACTCGATGCTAGAAGTCTAAATCTCAAAATGCACTCACTTGAGGCACTCCTTAAAATGGAGAACATTAATATCTGTGCAGTGACTGAGACCTGGTTCAAGGCTCTAGAGAGTACCCCTGCATTACCACGCTATAACTCACACCACACTTTTTGGCCATCTAACCTGGACCAGAACACCAAAGGCAGATGTGTGTTCATATTCATTAAGGATATCCACACCTCCAGGCTAGTTGCACAGCATAATGCATCTGAGGTTATCCAAGTGCAACCAACTCGGTGCAAAACTGCAATCCAAATTGTAGCTTGCTACAGATCTCCCACCATGCCCCAGGATTCCCACTCCCCTTTTCTTGATATACTGGAAATTATTAGGGTTCAATCAAACACCCTAACAATGAGTGATTTCAACTACCCCACCATTAACTGGGAAAACTACTCATGCACCAACTTCTTCACGCAACGTTTTCTGGAATTCATAAATTCCAATGCCCTGGATCAATTTAACACCCCCACCAGGGGCAACAATATTCTAGACCTAGTCATTACCAACATGAGTGACCGGTGTTCCACACCTGAAGTCAACTCCTCTTTGGTCAGATCCGACCATAAGCTAATCACCCTAGATATCTGCATCCTGCCTCCACCCACCATTAAGGAAACCATAGTTAAAATATTTCTCCTAAGCCAACTTCATGCTTCTTAAGACAGAAGTGGCGAACTTCATGACACCCATGCAGATGGACAATAGAGTTACGACTGCTGAATCCTACACAAGTGCACTCTATAAGCACTTAAATGAGTGCATGGATCGTGCTATCCCAGACAAAACAAAGACGCTATCCTACAAAAAAACGAAGCCAATCTGGTGGTCCCGTGTCATAAACAAACTCTACAACATAAGGAAGAAACTGTTGCAAAAGAGAGTAAACTTCCATGAGTGGAGGAGCTCCCTGGTCAGCCTCAGTAAGAAGCTGAGATCCCTTATAAGATCCTCCAAAGCTAGCTATGAAAACAAAATCACCACTGATTCTAAGGGCAACCACAAAGCATTCTATAGTATGTCAAGAATCTCAATGGCAACACCCAGATCTGCTCTGAGTTGCAGCACAATGGCACAAAAATTACAGAACCAACTGATCTTACCAACATCCTGGCAGATAGGTTCAGTGCTAACTTTATCCCCCCTCCCTAAAGAGCCCATATCTATACAGGAAGAATGCAGAGTCCCTGTAATCATATTTATGCAGGTAATAGCTGCAGTCTTTAAAACCAAAAACACAGCATCCATGGGACCGGAAAATATCCTAGGCTGTGTTTTACAAGAACTTCAGAATGAACTGGCTCCCCACTTAAGCACCATGTTCATAGTCTCACATCAGGCTTTGTGCCCACTGAATGGTGCACAGCAACAGTTATCCCACTCCACAAAGGGGGAGCCACCACTGATCCTAGGAACTATCACCCTATTAGCCTGATGAGCCTGATCTGCAAGGCAATGGAACATATCATCATGGAACTCAAAGACATTGGTAACCTCCAAACTCTGGACCCCACCCAGTTCAGGTTTGTAAAAGGCAGATCATGCCTTCTGAACCTGATCAACTTCTTTGAGGCTGTCACCAAAGCCATAGACGAGGTAAGGTGGTTCACACAGCCTATCTTGACCTTGCCAAGGCTTTCAACACCATACCTCATTCTGGAATTATAGCTAAACTCACTAAACTAGGTATAAATCCCTACATCACAAGATGGGCTGCCAACTGGCTCACTGACACTGTAAACGTTGAAGACTCCAAATCTGACTTTAAACCAGTGATAAGTGGAGTACCACAGGGTTCAGTACTGGGACCTCTCCTATTTTGGTATCTACTTCTCTGAAGTACAGGCCTCTGGCTAATTAAGTTCACAGATGACTGCAAACTCGGAGCCATAGTCAAGTCCCGAAATGATGTGGACATCTTAAAGATGGGCCTCACTGAGACAGATGCCTGGTGTCAAAGACATGGTCTCAAGCTCAATGCCAAAAAGTTCATGGTCATCCCCTTTGGTAAAATCTCTGTACCCATGAACTACCACATAAACTGCAGTCTACTTAATGGCAAATGTGTGATAAGAGACCCTGGGACCCAGGTGGACAGTAGTCTCGCCTTTGATAATCACATCACCACCGTAGTCAGGAAATCCTTCTATGTGGCACACCTCATCACAAAAGGGTTCTCATTCAGGAAAAAAAGAGGTCATTGTTCCCCTCTACTTGGCACTCATTAATCCCATTATAGAGTACGATGCCCCTTTTGGAATGTACCTCACAAGACATCTGCAACAAGACATCTGGAAAGGCCACAGAAGTACCTCACAAAGAGGATAACTGGCCTCAAACAGATGCCCTATACTGACCGTCTCAATAAACTCCAGATTTACTCTGTAGCATATCACTTACTCCGAGGAGATCTCTACCTAACATATAAAGCTATGTTTAACCCACAGCTGTTGGACATGCTACACCTAAAGAGATCCCAATCCCTCTGAGCTACATGCTCTAGGGACCTAAACTTTGTCACTACAGTAAACAGGACATGCTGGAGGGATAGATTCCAAAGTTCCTCATTAGCACTCCAAGAAAAATCTTTGAGTGGATAGAAAATGGGAAATACATCCCGAGGATCACGTCTGTGGCTCTGCTTGACAGGGCCATAGGAAATTAACTTTCTTGGGTGGCGTAAGCCAGGGAACCTTGTTGGCTAGGCTTACTTAGGCGGATAGTCTAGTACCTACCTATCAACCTATGAAAATGTTCCAATATGTCTAATAAAAGCTGAGATTATAGGGTATAATGAAGACTATTGGTCTCAATGGGTGGTCATCAATACATTTATGTATAATTGAATTCCAAATATAGTAGGGTTTTTTGGATAAGTCACCTTTAAATATTCATATTCTTGTTTCAAAATCTGTTAATTGAATAACAGGTCTTCTAACAATCAATCCGTTGATATGCTATGTTCTTTTCATTTAGGGAAATCTCCTTATATGTTTCAGAATATAGAATTATAAACATTCTGTTGATATAATCGTTAATAAAACAACAACTAATCTACCCCCCTTGTGGCTTCATGATTCTCAAATTTCTTATACCCAGAATTTCTTTCAGTAGTTTGTTCTGTGTATAATCTAGGTTATGCTCTAGAGGGTGTGCTTGTGAAAAAAAACTGTCTAATTTCCCTTTCACAAATCTTATCAAAAATATTCACTAGAGGGTTTAAAGGTGGGTTAAATGAATTTGGGTGTCTAATGCTGGCCTGGCAGTCTGAATTCTGGTTCACAAAAATAAGTAGTAAGGTTAAGTTTCCTTACAATGTTGTAGAAGTGTGTCGTCCAGGTTTCCACGTCTTGAAGGGACAATGGTAAGCTCCATTTCAAAGAGGTTTGCCCACTCACTAGTGACATCTGTATTACTAAAATTGTAGATTTTAAAGTCACTGGCTGCATTTTTTACCAATTTACATTTAGCCTGGTCAATATCTACCACTGGTTGGCTCTAATCCTGTCTCTCCCTCTCGCCCTGTACCTCCCTCTCCCTGTTGAGCTTCCTGTTGGTACCAGTTCCCTGTTTCCATCCCATTCATGTTCCTCTGTCTCTGGTTCAATAAATGGAATGATGTCCTCGGGGGTACATCTAAAGGGACATCCTGCACGTCCACATCATTGTCTTTAGTGTCATTCTCTTGTTCATGCACTGGTCCCCCCCCCCCCCCCATTTGTACCATTAATTCTAATACCAGTATTGCCTGGTGGAGGTGGGTAGGCTGCCTTGGCCTCAGTCATTTTTGTCTCAATAACTTTCTTTTTTTTCTTTTTAAGTTCCTCAATTGTTTTGTCAACCTCTAACAACATTCCTCTATAAACATGAATTTTACTATCAAGCAATAAATCAGCTTGAATACTATTAAGTATGTTAATATTGTCTAGGTTTGTCCATTTGTCTATCATTGTCTCTCAAAATCATTTCTAAAAGTTCACAGCCTTGTTTTTTGAAAAATTTTACTAATTCACAGTCTAAAGGTGAATCACATACCAATCCTGTGGGGTACATCCACTGTCTCAGTCCTTTAGGTATTTGCTCCCTTCTAATACATTCTCACAGGTAACAGTTTTCCAGCTGAAGTTTCCTAAATGTCTGTTTTCTGTTGCAATACCTTTATTTGGTTGCCTAAATTCCCCAAATTTGTTTGTTTCACGTCATGCTGAAAACAGCTGTTGAATCCTTCCTGAAGCCACACATTGAATGAAAAAACATCACTGGGTCCTGTATCCAGTCATGAAATACTGTTTGAAATGCTTCCTTGTTGGCAGCCAGTCACTGCATTGCTGCTAGTTGCTATGGGAAATGTAGTTCTTTGTCCCAGTGTAATGCTGAAGTCTGTAGATGTTTGTGAATTAAAATCCATTTGGGTGGCTTCAAGCCCTATATGTCACATTACCAAACCACTGGTGTTGGAATGGGCTATAAAGTGTTGAGTTAATTTCTGTATCAACTTAGATAAATTTCCTATGCAAGCCACCAAGTCTGTAGTCCCTTTGTTAATATTGGTGCTGCCCTCAGGGTTCAGATCCATTGTAAACAAAATAAAAAATGGTAAAAGTATTGATGAACACCAAACGTAGAATAAAACAAAAAAAAACAGCTGCAACCCTTCAACAACACTTTAATGTACAATGATTTAGCACTTTCATCGGTGGTAACTCCAACTTCATCAGAATAACTTAATTTCACATCCAGCAGGGACCCCCAGGGCTCTGTGATGGGACCTCCCCTGACTGGCATCTACTTCTCTGAAGTTAAAGCCAACACTAAAGGACTCGGGCTGACTAAGTCTACAGATGACTGCAAGCTGGATGCAGTCATAGAATACCCACATGGCCTATAAGTTTTGCTGGAAAACACTAACTGGTGCCAAAATCATGGATTAAAGCTAAATGCTAGATAATGCAATTACTATATCCTTTGGCTAGTCGGCTCTCCTGGAGAACTGCCAAACTGAGAACACACCACCAAGAGCTGACAGGTCATTTGGGTTTAGAGACTTAAATGAACAGCAACCTAACTTTTGACTTACATGCATCCACTGTTGTGATGCAATCCTTCTATACTACACAGTTTATTAATACCAGGATTTCTTCTAGGTCCAAGGATGCCACTGTCCCATTCCCCATTCAGCCATCTTGTGACCAGTCAGAATAAAACTCCCCCTTTTGCATGTATCTATCTAGATATATGCAGCAGTTGGAAAGCCAACAGAGATACCTTACAAAAAGGCTACTCAGCTTAAACATTCTTTCCTATGTGAATTGTCTCACATCTCTATCACTATACTTCGCCTCATACAGACTGTTAAGGGGTTATCTGTGTCTGGCACTCAAGGCATCCTATGGCCTAGCCCTGATGAGCCTACTACACATCAGCAAATCAAATGACATTAGAAATACAAGGCCTAAAGATCTAAACCACATCTCAACATCAACAGAACAGGGTCATAGATGTGTACTAGGCTAATGACCAGTCGGGACTTTTTAAGCCTAGCCATGCATCCCGAATCTCTTTCCAGTTCTGGAACCCTTGGTAAATGTAAATAAAATGCAAAAATTTAAGAATGGTGTGGAGAGACAGATATGTCTCACAGAGGATACTACTGCTCTGGAACACACTCACCATTTACATGAAACAAAGTTCATTCTTGTCCATATTCAAACAAAATTTGCATCCATGTATGGGAATAAGAAATTTATCCCAGTGCTGTCCTCTATTCTATTAATGAGTAGAAGCAGTTACTAAAAGTAATAAGTTAGGCTTGATGCCCCTATAAATATCCATGGTATTGCCAGTTATGATCACTAGCTAGTATTCAGTAGATATATTATGGTGCAGTTCATACTAGAGTAAAGGAGGTCAGAGCCCTTATTAATACCTGCAGTACACCCAGTTATCACTATGTACAATATGGATCTAGTTCATTAAAGAGTAAGAGAAACCAAAACACTGAAAAGGGTGGGAAGATTGCCTAGACTTACAGTTGCCCACAAGGGGGGGACAGCCTAGTTCAGACTTATGAATATATCATCCAAAGTGCTGGGTTAGATGACTCAGATGCTGTAATAAAAATTGCTGAAATAAATATTAACAAGCTCAGGTATGCAAATACTGATCTCATGGCTGAAATGAGGAAGAACTGAAGAACCTGTTGTTGAGGATGAAGTATGCAAAATATGGCCTGCTACTGAACATTAGAACAACTAGAATTATGCTGGTTAGCTTGTCCTGATCTTAGCAATAGAGATGGAAGAAATTGAGAAAGTGACCATTTTTTCCTAGACTCAAAGATACCTGTAGATGATGATTTCAGCCATGAAATTAAAAGATGCTTGCTTTTTGAAAGACACTGATAGCAAACCTTAAGATCTTAAAATGAAAGATATAACACTGTCAGCAATGTCCAGTAGTTAATGCAATAGTTTTCCCAGTAGTAACATATGGCTGTATGAGCTGGACAATAAATTAGGATGTCCATCAGAAAATTGATGGTTTTGAACTGTGATGTTGCAGGAAAAATGTGTGAGGACATTGTGAATGGCAAGCAAATTGTATTGTTCATTACTTAAGGAAATACATCTGCACTGTACTGATGGCCTGATAAAACTAAAAATCAAATACTGCAGCCATATAATGCAAAGACAAGATCCATTAGAATAAGACACTGAGGTTGGGAAAGATCAAATGCAAAAAAAGCTAGGGGAAGGAAAAGGCTAAGGTGGCTAGACAGCATTACTAAAGTAATGAGTATGAATTTGCAAGAATGTAAGGGTTTTTGACAGACAGGCCCAGTGAGCTAAAACCCTTGCGGTTAATGGCTAAATGACTAAAAAACAACTGTTGCTACAGTGAATTTTAAAAGTCACCCAAGGAAATCACTTAAACATTTTGTCATTTAGCAAGTTACAGCCATATGTTACTACTAAAGTGTGCTAGCCTGTGTAACTGATTTATCGCTGTTTCTGCATTTTCTGTGTGTTTCTATCAAAAAAACAAAAAAATAATCCTTGTTTTCCTGCCTCTCCTCGACTAGCTTAGACCAGTTTACAGGCATTACTGTATTCTGGACTGTGGTGTAGTTCCTGTGTTGTCCATTACTTTACTTGGATAGAAGGAAGTTTCTTTGCTCACCAGTGGGAGTGGGGAGCCTTGAGCAGCCTATCTGTCCCTGTAGGAAGTGACCTCAGCACAAGAAGCTGTAGTAATTTGTTGTTTTGGACCATTTCTAGCTCTTTTGTAGTTCACTGTTTAAAATCCGCCTCTGGGCGTTTTTTTCTGGCTATACTGCTCAGACAAGCTCCTCGTGGTCCTGCAGAGTGGTCGTAGCTACAGGGAACTCAGAAAAGTGACTACTTTCTGGATTTAAGTATCTTTGCTTTTTTTTCACTTGGAATAGCTTCTGTAGCTTACCCTGAACTAGCTTGAACTGTTTTTTAACTGTTTGCTGCATTATTTTAAAATCTGCACTTAAAGTTGCATTTTTATCGAATTTGATCGAAAGTTTGTTTGTTTGTTTAATTTAACTGTTAAGGCTGCCCACTAAAGTGGGCTAGCCTGTGTAACTGATTTATCACTGTTTCTGAATTTTCTGTGTGTTTCTATCAAAAAAACAAAAAAATAATCCTTGTTTTCCTGCCTCTCCTCAACTAGTTTAGACCAGTTTACAGGCATTACTGTATTCTGGGCTGTGGTGTAGTTCCTGTGTTGTCCATTACCTTACTTGGATAAAAGGAAGTTTCTTTGCTCACCAGTGGGAGTGGGGAGCCTTGAACAGCCTATCTGTCCCTGTAGGAAGTGATCTCAGCACAAGAAGCTGTAGTAATTGGTTGTTTTGGACCATTTCTAGCTCTTTTGTAGTTCACTGTTTAAAATCTGCGTTTGCACGACTTTGCGTGGTAGTGCTCATAGTGCAGCGCCGGTTAAACAAGGTTAAACTTCTTCTGGCTCCGCCAGGTCTGCTCTTCAAATTTTCCCTTAAGGAAGCTCTACTCTAAGTATAATCAGACTACTCACTATATTGTAAGCCTAGCACTTGTTCTCAATACTTCTCTACTAAGTAAGCACTCTCGTACTAAGTAAAGCACTATATCTACCTACCACCCCTGTGAATATCCACTTCCCTTAAAGGTACAGCACTCCCTTATACTGTTCTAGCATGTCAAGTGGTAGATTACTGGCATCCTCTCCAGTTCAGCTGGTCAATTTGGGTATCTTGAGACAATGCTACAATTGTCTAATGTACACAGACAACCCTCTCCTCCTCCCAACAAACACAAATACATGTGAGAGATGCAACTATATAGCCAAACTGGAGGCTGAACTCTCTCAATTCAGGGCTGGCATGACCAGACAGAAGGAGATGGTAACCACACACAACAATCCCAGTCCCACATAGACCTACCACAACTGCAAACCAAACACATAAAAACACAAAGACATACTCAGAGGCTCTAATAAAAAACTTACCAAAACAACAGAGGCTCCCAAAGCAGACATCCAAAAATCCACCACCTCAAAACAAAACACATGCAACACATACTTCAATAAATCAGTGTGTCAACCAATCACAGCCCTTAAGGCCAAGCACCATGTCTGATACACTAGTAATAGGCGACTCTATAGTGAGACACAATGATGTACTGCTGACCAGGGTGAACAAGGAGAGGGTGACTGTGAGCTGTCTATCGGGAGCTAGGATCCGCCACATAACACACACACTCAAGTCACTCCAAAGCAAGTACAAATATGACTCCATCATTGTCCATGCTGGTGTGAATGACCTGAGACGTACCTCCCTGGACTACATGAAAAGAGACATAGAGGAGCTCTCCGATTATGTAGCCCAGGCTGGTATGACCCTGACCCTGAGCAGCATCTTGCCTTCACCAAGAATGATACCACAATACAAAGACAAGATGATCAGCTTTAATAATTGGCTCAAGTACTGGTGTCATTCTAAGGGGATCCAATGTCTGTCTGACTGGGATGACATGTTGGACAAGCCACGCTGCTTTGCAAGGGATGGCTTACACCCGTCACCACTGGGCTTCCGGATATTGGCTAAGGCTCTTGCCACCCCCATAGTGCCTTTTTTAGGCAAGGCTCAAAAGACAAACCCACCTCCTTAGAAAACAAAAATGGAAAAAAAACTAAGGGTAATGCTGCTCAACGCCAGAAGTCTAAATCTCAAGATGCAGGCACTTGATGCACTCCTCAGCATGGACAACATAGACGTCTGTGCAGTAACTGAAACCTGGTTCAAGGCTCCTGAGAGCACCCCAGCGCTACCAGGCTATACCTCGTATCATGCTTTTCGGCCCCAAAACCCAGGCCGAACCACAAAGGGAGGGGGAGTGTCCATATTCATCAAGGACACCCACACCTCCAGGTTAGTAGCAACACATGAAGCATCAGAGACCATACAGGTGCAACTAACCATAGGCAAAACTGCTATACAACTGGTAGCATGTTACAGACCACCCTCCCAATCTCAAGAACCCCACTTAACCTTCCTGAAGACATTGGAGGATATGAATGTATCACAAAATACCATCATACTGGGAGACTTCAACTACCCAAACATAGATTGGGTACATTATTCTAGCTCTAATACCCTAGCCCAAAGGTTCCTGGAATTCATAAATTCAAACTAGTCACCTCTCCCACTAGGGGAGATAATATACTAGACCTCATCATCACAAACATGGGGACAAAATGCTCCACACCGGAAGTATACCCCTCACTAGTGAGATCTGACCACAAACTAATCACCCTGGATATACATATCCCACCTCCACCCCCAGCACAAAAGACCACAGTGAAAAACTTCTCAAAAGCAGACTTCACTCTTCTTAAGACTGAGATGGTATCTTTTAAGCCCACTGTGCCAGTGGATACCACATCCCACAATGCCGAATCCTTCACAAATGCTTTCTATGGACATCTCCAAGAATGCATGAATCATGCAATCCCAAATAAATCCAAGTCACTCTCCACCAAAGGCAAGCGTCCTGTCTGGTAGACCTCAACCATTAACAAATTGTATAACAAAAGAAGGAAGCTACTGCACGTCAGAGCAAAATCCCATGAAGGGAAGACATCTCTGATCAACATTAGCAGAAAACTACGTTCTCTCATAAAAACATCCAAGGCCAACTTTGAGAGAAAAATCGCTAAGGACACTAAAGATAACCACAAAGCATTATTCAGCTACGTTAGAAACCTGGGCGTAAACCCTCAGATATGCTCAGAGTTGGTTCACAACAACAAAAAATACACTGAACCCACGGATATTGCCAACATTCTGGCTGACAGGCTCAGTGCAAATTTCTCCCCTCCCTCACCCCCAAAAGAAGAAATACTTATCCCAGCTGAATGTAATCTCCCTGTCATCTCAGATGTCCAAGTGAGAACCACCCTAAACAAAGCTAAAAACACAGCATCAATGGGACCTGACGGTATCCCGGGTTGCGTCTTACGTGAACTCCAAGAGGAGCTAAACCCACACATAAAAATGCTATTTAACCTTAGCCTTACTTCGGGATATGTACCTGAACACTGGCGTACAGCAACAGTGGTCCCACTCCACAAAGGGGGTGCCTCTACAGACCCTGGAAACTACTGCCCCATAAGCTTAACCAGCCTGGTCTGCAAAGCTATGGAAAGAATCATTATGGAACTCATAAACAGAGACATAGGGGACCTACAGACACGTGACCCCACCCAGTTCGGCTTTGTAAAGGGCAGATCCTACTGTTTGAACCTGGTTGACTTTTTCAAAACAGTCACTAGAGCCATTGATGAGGGCAAAGCAGTCCATACAGCCTACCTAGACTTGGCAAAGGCCTTCAACACAATACCCCACTCAGGCATCATAGATAAGCTCAACAGCTTAAACGTAAACCCTTATGTCACTAGATGGGTTGCAAACTGGCTAAAGGACAGAACCCATAAAGTTAAAATCACTGGAGCAATGTCAGACTCAAAGCCAGTCAAGTGGTGTCCCACAGGGATCTGTCCTGGGACCCCTCTTGTTCGGCATTTATTTCTCAGATGTTAAAGCAAACATGGGAGGGCTGTGGCTGACAAAGTTCGCAGATGACTGCAAGCTAGGCGCCATAGTCGATACACCAGCGGACACATACATCCTACAAAAAGGCCTCACAGAAATGGACAACTGGTGCCGGAGTCACGGCCTTAAACTAAATGCCAAAAATGTATAGTCATCCCCTTTGGGAAAAACAAAGTACCCACAAATTATCACATAGACAGCAACCCACTGAGTACAGAAAAAGTAATCAGAGACCTAGGGACCCAAATCGACAGCGACCTCTCATTTGACACCCACGTTGCCAAAGTGGTCAGAAAAACATTCTACCTTGCACACCTCATTATGAAGGGATTCACATCCAGATCCAAGGATGTCATTGTACCCCTATACTCCTCCCTCATCAGACCCATGATTGAGTACAATGCCCCATTTGGTATGTTCCTCACCCGGCATTTGCAACAGCTGGAGAGACCACAAAAGTACCTCACCAAGAGGATCAAGGGTCTCCAACATATGTCTTATTCTGCCAGACTAAAGAAACTTCAGCTCTATTCAGTAGCATACCGCCTGCTCAGAGGTGATCTCTGCCTGACGTACAAGGCCATGTCCAATCAGGATCTGATGGACATGCTCCACCTCAAAAAATCCAAATCCATCAGGACCAAGAGAGCTAAAGACTTAAACCTCGGCACAAGTATGAATAGGACATGCTGGAGGGATAGATTCATAACCCAGAGGCTTCCCATGCTTTGGAACAAGATCCCAGTTCGTATTAGGCAGAGCCCCTCACTGACTCTCTTCAAGAGAAATCTTGATGAGTGGATGGGAGATCGTAAGTTTACCCCAGGGGTCACATCTGTGTCACTGCTAGACAGGGGCACAGTAAACTAA